>NC_061117.1:12410273-12616328 GCF_002878395.1 Capsicum annuum
CTAATCTTTGTGGGTTTTCTTTTATTTTATTTAGACTTATATATTCTGAATAATTACTAATTAAAGATTCTTTAATTTTTCTAAAAGTTTTTCTGTTTTTAAATGGTCTTCTCATAATTAATTCAATAAACATATATAACATATTCAATAAATTCAAACATATCTAACATATATCTAACATATATACCATTGCTGTATTTTTTAAATAACCACTGCTCTGATACCATTTGTAGGAGGGTGCGGATCTATGTGGCTAACTAACTTATGAAATAGATTCATTATATAAATGATATTAAAATCAAGTTGTTTCCACCAAAATAAAACACCATGAAAACATTTTAATTTGCTTTTTTGTATCATTAAGCGCATATACAATGAAATTCGGGCTTATAACAGAGAAAAAGAAGAAGAAAATTTGGAGCAAAGGAAAAAAAAAATGGAGAAGAAATCCTTTTTGGGAAAGAAAGTATCAAAGAAGAAATATACAGTAAAAGACACACATTAATTACAGCCGAAGGGCTACAAAATGGAAATAAAATGAACCGAAGAGTTACTTTTATCTAATAAATTGAATTGGCGCCATTACTTTTACAATTGGCTACCGGGTGTCTTTTTCCCTTATTTTCTTTATACTATTCTGATTTAAATGTTAATCTGTTAAGACCACATAATTAGGGGAAAAATCACATACATATATAAGTTAAGATTTAAAATTACAAAGCATAAATATACTATTTTTTATTTATAAAATCTAGTTTTTAATTGGGTTAAAATCGTTTACACCCCTCAACTTTACTGTAAAAATCAAACACCCTCCCTCAACTTTGAACAATAGTCATTCTCCCTCCTTTTTCCTATTTGATTTTATAAAATACTTATTTTACCCTTATATTTATATCAATATTTGTATCTATTTTTTTTAAAAAAACTTTTTTATAAAAGTATTTTTTTATTTTTAATCTATATAACATATTTTCTATAAAATTTAAAAATTATTTTTAAGATAAAAAAAAAAGTGAGAAATATTAATTGAGTATATAATTTAATGACAAACTATAATGAAATAAATGAGAAAAATAGTAAAATTAATTTTATTAAAAATCAAAACTCTAATATATATATTTATAGGTGAAAATAATAGATAATTATAATTTTATAAATATATTTCAATGTAGGTATAAATAATATCCTTTCCTCTTCGAGGGTCATGGAAGAAGAATCCACTGCTGCTAATAAAAAACCCTTTGTATTTAACCGACTTGGAGGATCAACTGCAAGAGCTTCTGTATTTGAAAGGTTGGGACCTCTAAATAAGAAGAAAAGCAATAAGCGTAACATACCTTTGAGAGTATCATTTAGTCATCTCATGAAGAAAAGAAAGGTCAAAAAATGTCAACCATTTAGTGATCTCATGAAGAAAAACACTCCCTTCGAATGGGACCAAGCTTGTAGTAATGCCTTTGAGAGTATCAAATCATACTTGATGAAGCCACCAGTTCTTGCGACGCCCATACCTGGGAAACCATTAATACTCTACATCCCGGCACAAGAGAGGTCAGTTGGAGCACTATTGGCTCAAAAAAATAGTGAAGGCAAAGAAAACCCTCTTTACTATTTGAGTAGAATGATGGCACTGAATGAGCTAAAGTATTCTCCAATTGGAAAGTTATGCTTGGCATTAGCCTTCTCGATTCAAAAGATGAAGCACTATTTTCAAACTTATGTTGTTTGTCTTGTGTCTAGGGCGAATCCCATCAATTTTGTAATGTCGAAACCAGTCCTTAGTGACCGACTTGCAAGATGGTACCTTCAATTTCAATAGTTTGAGATTATGTACGTTCCTCAAAAGGCCATAAAGGGACAAGAATTGGCTGACTTCTTGGCAGACCACCCAATACCTGATGATTGGGAATTGAGTTATGCACTTTCTGATAAAGATGCAATGATCATTGAAGCTAAAGCCCCATGGAAGATGTACTTTGATTGTGCTGCACATCGAGATGGAGCTGGTGCCAGTGTGGTGTTCGTTACTCCACAAGAAGAGGTCATTTCATACTCTTTTACCCTAATAAATCATTGCTCTAATAATGTTGTTGAATATCAAGCTTTAATACTTGAACTTGAGATGGCAGTTGACATGAAACAACTACAATTACAAGTCTTTTGTGACTCCCAATAGGTGATCAAGCAACTTTTGGGAAGCTATGAAGTCAGAAAGCTTGAGCTACGACCATATCATGATTATGCACAGAAGTTAATGGGGTGGCTTAGAGGAGTAACCCTCCAACATATGCCAAGGAGAGAAAATAAGCAAGCTGATGCCCTAGTTGCTTTGGCCTCAACCCTGACTCTTCCAAATCAGACCCAAGTTACTGTCTGCCAAGAATGGGTAGTACCGCCGTTAGCTAAGGATGTAAAAAACAAGTTTGAATACCTCATTGCCGTGTCTAAAGCTGTAAAAGAAGATTGGAGAGAACCTATCATTGATTACTTATGTTATGGGATACTTTCAAAAGATCTAAGAAGAAAGACTGATCCTCTTACTAGAACTACGTTGTGACTTGATCCTCTTACTGAGGTACGTAGGCGCTTGGAATTTCATTCTGAGTTCAGTTGCATCAGTGTCAAAAAAATATGTTCCTGCAAGTATCTACCATATGGATACCAAGTATGAAACTATTCTAGACTTACGGTGACTCAATGGAGGCAACCCGTAAAAAAAAAAAAGAGTCCCTTCAATGGGATTTGGAATGCCAAAGTTCTCCAAGCCTACAACTAGAAGGATCTCAAAATTTTTATGCCTTAAGGTGGACAAGATTTGTTCCTTTGCACCTTAAGCGGGCCTCTAACGAGTTTATCCTTAAAAGATATTGAAATTTTCATGCCTTAAGGTGGACAAGATTTGTCCCATTGAACCTGAAGCTAACCTATCATGGGCTTATCCTTAAAAGAATATCGAAATTTTCATGCCTTAAGGTGGACAAGATTTGTCCCTTTGCACCTTAAGCTGGGCTCTAACAGGTTTATCCTTAAAAGGATCTCAAAATTTCTGTGCCTTAAGGTGGACAAAATTTGTTCCTTTGCACCTTAAGCTGGCCTCTCGCAGATTTATCCTTAAATGGATATCGAAATTTTCATGCCTTAAGGTGGAAAAGATTTGTCCCTTTTCACCTTAAGCTGAACATTGAAAAAGGTCCATACTTAAAGAAAATCACTGCACCATCTTCGAGTAAAATTGGTCGGACTTAAGGTGATGGAGGTGAAGATAAACTCTCGTACCTTAAGCCGATGTCCACCATCTTCAAGTAAAATTGATCGGACTTAAGGTGACGGAGGCAAATTTAAACTCTCGTACCTTAATCCTATGTCCACCGTCTTCAAGTAAAATTGGTCAGACTTAAGGTGACAGAGTCGTAGTTAAACTCTCGCACCTTAAGCCGATGTCCACCGTTTTCAAGTAAAATTGGTCGAACTTAAGGTGATGGAGGCTAATTTAAACTCTTGCACCTTAAGTCGATGTCCATCGTCTTCAAGTAAAATTGGTCGGACTTAAAGTGACGGAGGCGAAGTTAAACTCTCGCACCTTAAGCCGATGTCCACCATCTTCAAGTAAACTTGGTCGGACTTAAAGTGACGGAGACGACGTTAAACTCTCGCACCCTAAGGAGATTGTTGCATATTACTATTTGTTTCAATTCTCCAAAAATAAAACAAAAAAAAAAGGAAACAAGAAAGAAAGCAAAAACACAAATAGAAAGGATGTTACCTATCAAAGCGTTGTGATCTTAAAAGTTGTATATCACTAACTTGGATTGAGACAAGATGCCTTGAAGAGAATAAAGCCCTCAAAATCTAGCTTGAGGCAATCAAAATGCCCTTTGGTGGTGATGGTCCCACGTCAAGAAATAAATTATTTGGTGAAGTAATGCAAATCTGGAATCCTCTGTCGGACAACATATATGATCGACTTCAAAAAATCATCTAGAACAATCCAAAAAATGTTAAAATCCAAATTTTGGATACTTTATACATTCATGTTTCCGGCATGTATAGAATCAAGCGGATAGTAATTTTGGTACTCTCACATTGAGATATAATTTTTTTGGTGATGTCAGGTAAATCTGAAATTGTTGATGCATCAAAACTCAATGTTGATTTCGGGATAACACCTGAAAATATCATATTAAATCATAAATTTTGGATATGTTATAGATATTTGTGTCTAGTTTCACAAGAATCAAGCGGCTTGTGATTTCATCCTTCCTACTTCAAGATATGAAAGTTTTAGTAAAGATACGCAGATCTGAAATTTTCAACATGATAAAATTTAGGGCTAACTTCAAAAAATTATCGAGAGTTATATTGAAGGAATTTAAATCTAAATTTTTGATATGTTATAGATCTCGAAGTCTGATTTCTGGAATATCAAACAGTTCATAATTTCGATATTCCTACAATTAGATATGAATTTTCTACCACTAACATGCTGTGCTGAAAAAAAGTGACGAAAATAAGAGAAAAGTAGGAGGGAAAGAAATTACCTCAATATTGTTGATGGCTTGATAACCCCAAAATTGATATTGAAAAAGTGGGAAAACTACCTCCTTTTATAGAGTTGTAAGATAGATGTTTTCTTCTCCAATATAAATTCAAATTGGAATAACTTCCATCTCCAAATTCAAATTGAAGACTATCTCTTTCTCCAATATAAATTCAAATTGGGATGGCTTCCATCTCCATATTCAAATTGGAGATTGTTTCCTTTTCCCATTCAAATTCAAATTGGAGGTTATTTCCTTCTCCCATACAAATTCAAATTGGAGGTTAATTTCCTTCTTCCATACAAATTCAAATTGGAGGTTGTTTCCTTCTACAATCTGAGTTTAAATCGGAAGAGTTTTATTCCTAGTTAAGTAAGGTAATGAAAAGGTCTTCCAAAAATGTTTGAAATTGAATATCATGCCTCACCAATGGGTCTTAAATATAGAGATTCGTGAAAAAAAATAAGAGAGCTTTGGGAGACAATGTCAATATGGTTGGGTTTAAAGTTTTTGAATGAGGTGTTCTTATATATGAAAAATTGTTGAAGCACGAAGAAAACATGTTTAAATAATCATACTTCAAGGCTAGTCTCTAAAATATTAAATGCCTCGACAAGTCTTGAAGTAGGGGGCATTTGTGGGCAATGCAATTTTATTAAATTTAATTCAGTACAAAATTCGAATTATATTAAATTCAAAATATATTAATAACAAATAAATATTGCGGATTAATATAATTTAATTAATTATTAAGTCCAAATAGGTATGGATTTAAATAAGACCCAATATTTATTGGGTTAGTCCATTAATTTGGGCTGCAAATGATGAGTCCACTTTACTAAGCACAAGATATTGTCATATTCTAGAGGCCCAAATAAGCGCCACGTGTCAAATGACGTGGCATGCCAAGTCAAGTGAAGAAGCCAATAGGACCATACCACATGTCAAACTGATGCAGCAGTCCCATGAAATAAAAGCCCATAAAAGGTGTCACATCACTTAAATCTGATTGGTCAAAGGAAGTTCATATTCATCATGACTTTTCCTTTCCTACAACTATAAATAGGGGCCTCATAATTCAGAAAAAGGACCCCCCGAGACCTCTAACAAGTAGCAAGAGAAAACTCGCGGATCAAACGTCTCAATTTCTCTAAAAAGCTCAAGCATTCAAATCAAGTTCATCAAAATTTAAGATCAAAACCGCAATATTCAAGAACAAACTCAAAAGCCCTTGAATTCAAGCACAAGTCAAGATCAAGTCCCTCAAGTCCGCAAACCAAGTTCAAATTTGAAGATTAAGCTTTAAGCCCTTGAATTTATATTTGAAAAGGCGAATAAGAGGATTCATAGAGATTGTAGCACTCGCATTGAAATCAATTGATTGTTGCAATATTTTTCTTGTCTCAATTATTTATTTTTCGGTCTCGAAAATTTTATTGTCCAACAGACACAGTTATACAGTAGCAACAAAAATTTGGGGCAAAAAAATCCTTATAGGTTTAAGAAGTTTATAGTAAAGAGCAATTGTGATGCAAATAAAAATAACCAATATAAGCCCTGCTACGAGAAAGGGAAAGCATAATGTACCAGTTACTGTAGTGTAATATTTCTTTATTTTTAAAATAAATATATGGATCGAATCCACTAACTATGAAAGTCGCAATTTGAAATCATAATATTCAAATCGTGAATACGATCTTTTCTTATTGGATCATTGAATCTCAAATACCAAATGGTTATACAAAAAATAATCATGTTAGACCTTTACTTCAAAACTTTTTGCACCATATTTCCACATGAAAACTTGACATAGAATCAACTTTTAAGAAAATCAATGGAGAAGGACTCACAACACAACATATTCAGTGTAATCTGTAAGTGGGATTTGGGAAGGCTAGTGCATATGTATCCTTACTCCTATCTTATAAAAATGGAGAAACTGCTTTTGATATATCCTTTGACCGAAGTAACCCATATAAAAAATAAGATGTATTAAAAAAATATAATAACAAAAAAGGCCTTACATGAAAGATAATTAAGAGTTATGTCAAGTTAGCCAGGATGACTTGCCTACAACCAAATGAAAAAGGGTTCATTAAAATTTCTGAACTATCAAACGGTGTAGGCAAGTCATCCTTGGCTACTAAACAATAGTCTCAACTTCAAATATGTGATGCACTTAGTTGGTGTCAATGCCTCTATTTATAGTTTCAAGAAGGGAAAAAATGTGAACATTGGCCTAGTGCTGATCTTCATATATTTTTTTCTTTATCATCTTCATATTTCTTTAAATTGTCCCTATTTGACATTCTTCCTGTACTTGATCCCTTCATATTTGGAATATATTCGTTTATGATTTGAGTGAATATTGTTCTTCAAAGGAACAATTATTCTAGCAAGTTCTCCATCATGTATAATTTTTGGTCAGAAAGTTGCATAATCTCAATGTCAACCTTATAGAAAAAGAACTACTTTCGTAGCTAGGAAAAATATATGCTGCTTTTATTTTTTGAAAACAATAATTGGGTTATTGCTCATCATTGGAGTACTTATATTGTAGTTTGCGTTCAATCCAAAATAGATTGTGATTCTTTTTTTTTTTTTTTGGAACTTCGAGATAATTCGAAGTCGCTACAATCTCTACTACAACCTCTGTCCTTCGGGTAAACCTCCCACTATGTAATAGTCTACAAACCACACAGGAGATGGAAAACGCACTAGTCTACAAATCACACAGGGGATGAAAAACACACTAGGCAAGTCCTGTAGAAGGCATTAAGGGAGAATTGATCCCGAGTCATCCGTGTGGATAACCACCCTCCAAACCAATTGAGCTACTTTTTTGTGAATTTTATACCTTTAACTATAAGTTATTTCTATTTATTCTCGAGCTATTATCATCTATGAATTAAAACACACCTCGAAGTTGAGTAAGTTAAATGTTTGAAAACAATCACCAAAAGATGTGTTTATCGGGAAAACAATATAGTTGAATTTGTATGAAGTCGACAAAGACATACATCTTGATTTAATCCGTAAGGTTCGGTTATTAATTAGTTAGCCGATACATTTGTTAAAAGGGATGGATGAAAATAATAAAGCAAATAAATAACGTCGCATTATGCTTGTTTGCACTTGAGAACTATAAAATAAAGACTTAGTAAGAAATAAAAAGTTTGGAGCACAAAAACATACGTGTATTGCTTATGTATTATTTAAAATCTTTCTTACAATTGTGACGATTGCTACTTATAATAACAAAGGTTATACATTTTTTTTTTGGAATCCCAGAAAAACCCGCAGCCGCTACCCAATGGTGCGTAGTGGATAAACCCCTCACTGTGCAGTAGCCTGAAAACTATACAGGAGATATAAACTGCACTAAGTAAACTCCGTGCGACAGGCTCATTGCTCAAAGGAATTGAGGGGGGAATCAATCCCAGGTAGCTGTAACCCTTCAAACCAGTGAGCCAATCCTGAAGGACACAAAGGTTATACATTGACCAATACAAAAGCTTCACTCAAATCCTAAAGCACTACATTCCAATGACTGCCTTCCACATGGACAAACCGTTAGTTGCACATGCCAATTAATATTCCTCGGTCGTGGTAGGAACGATGTATGAATATATCTAACATGTTTGTCCTTTTTGTTTTGTTATTTGACACACGTCTGATACGATACAAATTTAGTACGTATCAAAAATAAGCCAAAAATAGTTCATAAACAAAGGGTAACCCGAGAGCTCAACAAACACCAAATCTCGGTTCCAACAACATCAAAAAATAAGGTGTAAATGACACCAAAAGCACTAATAACAACAAGAGATGAACAACAATAACGAGAAGAACAACACTACAATAACAACAATCCAACGGTTACAAGATTACAAGAACAACAAGAATCACACGGTTCACTAGACCACACAACTAGTACATGATATGTGAATATAGGAAGTGAGACATACACTATTACAAGGTTAAGAACCCAAAGATGTATTAAATCTAAGGACCCCTAAGACTTACAATAGCAACACCACACTCTTACGGGACACAAGAGGGATTCCACCGCTCAAGCACCAACGTTTTCAAACAATACACAATCACAAGTGAATCCACACTTGTTCATGTCCTAATTTAGTCCTAGAGACCCTCTCTCTCAAGAGATGTGTTCTATCAACAATATCCAACAAAAACTAATGAGCTAAAACCCTACATTGTTCTATTTATAGTACTTTACAAATAAAAAGATAAAATGATAAAAAGGCCCTTTAATGACGAAGTAGGCAAATAGGTACCCATGGAGTGTTTTTAGGGGCGATTTGGAGCCCTTTTTAACACTTCAACTCGTACACTTCCGAGGTTACATCCAAAATACTCAAAAACGTTCATCTTCATAATCGTGCTTGTATCAATGTCCCTTCTTTATCCTTGGATCATGAAATCCCACCTTTTTACAACGTCAATTACCACGGGGCTTTGATGATGAGTCAAAGCTAAGTTGCACCAAAGTTTCCTTTGAAGCATATTGATCAGGCACCCTCCACCATATCCTTAGCTAGTGCCATGTATCTGTTCCTTACTACAGCGTGTCGTGTCCATCTCATAGCTTGCCACATGTACATGCTTCTAATACAAGACATGTGAAACCTTAGTTTATCCATAAAAGTTCCTTCACATGGCATGTAGAATGACTATTCTGAGTTGACTAGTTTTTTTTGTTGTTGCTATTTTCCACTTAATTTCTTTCAGACCCTTTCTTCTCCCCTTGTTCTTTATTTCTTCTTCTCTAATCATATTTTTTCCTATACTTCTTCATTTATCACTTATCTCCTTCATTTTCTTATTAGAAATTAAGAGTGACTAAGTCAGTTTTCGTATAAAATTTATGACGAGAATAACCCTGATTCTTTTCATTTTACAAAATCAGTAACTAACCTAGAATCTACGATGAAATTGAAGCTTAATAGAGAAACAATAAGTGAGACACAACGATTTGAAGGCACAAACCAAGATTGAGAAACGACGAACCACTGTTGGACAAGGAAGATGTCTAGTGGAAATTTTACAAATAACCCATGATTTTAAAAAAATGATTCAATTTAGATTTTTCTCAAAAGATTTACCCCCAACCCCACCCAATAAGTTTTACTCTAATAATTATCTTATAGTCTGCATATAGGTGTGAGTATTTTTTCATGTTGAGTGTCACTTATAACCCTTTTTAAACTTAAATAAGTGTGTACACCACACACAATCAGTTATGCAATGAGGTGTGTTGTAGCACACAAATAAGTGTGTACACCACACACATTTTGATAGTTGAGGTTTAAAATTCATAAAAAATATATTCAGATACATTATTTCTTTGTTTTTCCTTAACCTCTATTCAAGAGGTCTCTTTAATCAAAATTTTAAGATAATAGAAGACGAGTCCAGCCCCTTATGAAGAATATATATAAAGCTGCAAATTATACATATACCATTTTGACTAAATATGGATGAATGGACCTTTGGGAAAAGCATTGACAAAACGAATATCAAATACATTTGTACTTCCTCTACCAACATACAAATTAAGGTTAATCATAGAAATTGTTATTTTATGTGCCTATGTGATTTAAGAGGGATGATTACAATAAGAACAATGCAAAGTGCAAGTAAGGTAAGAAAAGAAGATGTTGAGTGGAAAACCACCCAAGATCAAAAGGTGTAACCTATTCTGATAGGATTAATTAATCCTTGATTCATTAGGAAAACAACTTGGCATTCAATTAAGTGCATTACCTAGTCTTTCTAAAGCACAAGTGTGATTAGATTGTACTAGATTAATACTATGAAATACATACATAAATATCTAATTTTTTAGAAAATCATAATTCACGTGCATCATATTTTAATCAATAAATCCTTCCCAACTCATGAACATGAATAGGTGAAAGGTACATATTTTTCACATCTCCA
Source organism: Capsicum annuum (assembly GCF_002878395.1). NCBI lineage: Eukaryota > Viridiplantae > Streptophyta > Magnoliopsida > Solanales > Solanaceae > Capsicum > Capsicum annuum. The sequence continues at coordinate 12,420,779 of NC_061117.1, forward strand.
AATAAAACAGTAAATGTGAACAATCCTGTCAAGCATTGAATGAAGGAAAGGAGGCTTGGATAAGATTATCGAAGCACATTTGCCGTTCCTTATTGTTGTAATTCCATGCTAGCAAGTTAGTTTCATGTTGACTTGTGCAGTTTTTTTTAGGAAAAAAAGACACAGACAGGCCTTTTAAAAAATAAATGGCCACAATTTGGCCTCTTAGACAATTAATGACCTATCGGTCATTTTAATTCCATATTGTAGCGTTTTGTCTATAATTAGTCTAAGATGCAATTTTTATTCTTCTTGGTCATTTTCTTGCCCTAAAAGGGTTTCTCTTTCATTTTTTCATCTTTTAAAATCTTCTTTTTTTTTTTCCCTCTAATATAAACGTGGCTATCATTATATATGAGCAGATAATGCAAATTATCAGCAAATTAAAGTGTTTTAATGATACTTTTTTGGGCGAAAATAACTCAATTTAGATATTATTTTGGGTGTTCGTTTAATGCTAGTTATAATTGATTTAGCACCAACTATGGATCATTTTGATGGTGAAAAATGGCGATTCAAGAGTGGTGAAGGAGCACACTGACATTAATAGTATCTGGATTGGGTACATATTTTTTTTATTGAGTTTTAAATGGTATTTGTGATAGAATTAAAATAATGAAGATGGCAGAAAAACTATGAATCTTTCATTGTGGAATTGGGTAGTGATTTGGGTGATGAAGGTTTGATATCTAATTGTTTCCTTCAAGAAATATCCCCAAAAATGTATCATATGTGTATACTAATGTCACGATCTGAGACTACTCCTAGCCGTAACACGGTGTTTGGAACCACAAGTGAACCTAAGCTAACCATGAACTAACATACTATTAACCAACTGAATTATAATATATTAAATAGATGTTCTGCTGTGCGGAAATATAATCATGACAAAATCTGAGAGAAATTATATTGCTGATACAATTTACAATCTGATAAAAACTGAGGAGAGAACTAAAAGTTACATAACTGACATCTATGAAGCCTCTACTATACTTACTATAGAGATAGGATATAACCCCAGCAACCACGAATTAATACATATGAGTAATAAAGTAAGGTACATGAACAACATCTAACTGAAGTCCCCAGAGTAGGAGAACTTATCAACTGCTGGCTGAAATCTATAACTGTCTGATCATGATGTGTGAGCTATAATTGGTACCTACATTATGAAATAATGTATCCACACAGACGTATATATAGATCAATACTTTTGGAATGTACTGAGTAAGAGGGGGTGAAAGCAATACGTAAAACTAATTTCATACATAATCTTAAATCATGCATGCTAAGTGTGAGTAGACTCACCAAGAGGCTAAAATAAACTGAAAGCTGAAGTGTCTTAAAACATGTATAGCAAATATAATCTGATAAGTTGGTGAATCACTACAGTTAGCTTCTTAAAACTTTACTTTTGCAGAACAAGTAGAATTGAAGCTAGAAAATAGTAAAACATGGATACTAATTGAATACTGGGTTATGTAAGACTGAACTGTACTTAGTCTGAATAACTGGACTGAAACTGTGTAGTACTATGCATATGGGGTAAGGACTAACTGAACAACATGAGATAACTGAGCATAAATGCATGGAATATGTATGTGTATAAGATTTCTATAGAAACTATATAATTACTGTATAGAATATGTATCTGGTAAGTATTCTAGAAAAAGGTTGTATAGGATATGTATAAAAACTCTATAATTAGTGTATATAGGATGCGTATAGACATTGTATAATTATTGTATAAAATTTTTATATGTAGAAGATTTCTATATAAACTATATAATTGCTGTATAAATATCAATATATGTATCAATGGATATGAAGGTTGTATCAATGCATCAGAAGAGGAAGAAGAAGATTTTAAAAAAGTTGATTGTATTTGAAAAAATATTTTCTTTTTCGATTGAATTTTTAAAAGAAAGAGCAACAAATGGATGGACACGCAAAAAGTTTTTCAATTTTTAAAAAATTAAGGAAAAGAAAATAGTGAAAAAAGAAAAAATATTTTTTCCTAAAAGAAATAGTTGCATGGATAAATAATAAGTGAGCAATATTCTAAAACAAAACACCAAAAACAAAAAAGAAGAATAAAAAGCAGTCACAAAAACAAAAAGACAAAAGAAGCATCACAACCGAAAAAACAACAAAAGCTGAGATGCCTCAGCCATCCAAATGGCTAGATTTGGGAATTTCAATTCTTTGGCTATTTTGGTGGCATTAGTTTCCACCGAGAGGATATTTCTGTCCTTTTCATTTTTTTTATTCTTTAGTCATTTCTGGTAACTAGTAGATCTAATGAACCTTTTTCAGCAAGGAGTTTTGTTCTGTGAATGAAGTTTGAATTTTATCAAGAAACTCAAGGACACGACCAATATTAGGGAGATGACTAGAAATAGATGAGAAGTGATCTAATTATTGCCTATTATAGCAAAATCACTCAGCAGAGACATTGTTAACCATTGTTTGTCAAGGTGTATTCTCAAAATATTCACCAAAATTCATTGACTACTCCGTACGAATTTAGAATGGAAAAACTCCTATTCATTGTAAGGCACAACAGGTTCGATATCTACTACCAAAGAGAGAATCTACTTCAGATAACCACGTCTCTATTAGGCAACGTGTGGAATGGCCGAGAGTGGATTGATTCCATTCTACTACTAGAGTTTCAAACCTTCTCCTGAGTTCTAGAATCTATAAATAACTTTTCAACTTAGGAAATGCAATTTCAATGTCCATTAGGTGTCCAATGAATATCATTAATATGGATAAAGTGTAAAATAACAAACGTCATCATTCAATTTATGATTTCTTAACCACTATGTAAAATAAAATGTGCCCAACTAAAATGAGATGAAGGGGGTAACAAAAATGAAGAATCCACCAAATATTGAAAAAATGATTAATCTTTTTTTTTTTTTAGAAACAGAGATATTATATATATTGCTAATGAGAATTACCAGGAATAGCAGAAGTAATTCTGCTGGTACCATGCAATAACAAAACAGAACTAGTGCTAGAGTTTAAGCTCATGAGAGAGCTTGAAAAATTAGAGTTATTACTACTAGTAGTACTATATATTACAAATTGGTTCCCTAAGCAAACTAACTTATTACATGATGATCAGGAAATTAGTCTACTAGATAAGACTCCATCGCGATCTTGTTTTAACTGTGCTTCCATATTATTAGTGAAAATAATAAAAAGTGATTAGAACTAATCCTTGTTAGTTGAGAACCTAATTTGGATAGATAATTCGCTACTACATTTGCTTCTCTGAAATTTTGTAGCACTACTGGATTTCCCAAGCTCCTCAACATTGGCTAGCAAAAAGTCACTATGTTAACTGTTGCGTCTAAGTGCACACGTAAGTGTACGTAGTCAACCAAGTAGTAAAATGGCTTTTAAAAGATAAAAGTATCGATCCCATAGGGTCTTGTGTTAAACAACTATTCTATTCTAGTCTCACTATAAAGATTAAACAAGTGCAGAAGTAACCAAAATCGTTTGACAATAAGAACTCAAAGTAAACATAAATAATGCGGTAAAGTAACGTTCTTGGACAATAATGGGGAGAAACTTAGGACTCAGGCACTATGAATAATCTATATAACTTTGTTGGTTTAGTTCATTACCTTGGTTGTTTATTCATGGAGTTGAAAACATGATTATGGTCTTTCGAGCCTCTAATCATCTATCTTAGCCTTACAACTACATCATTGAGCGGTGATGCAACAACTATGCTAAACACATATATATTTATTCCTATCTATGAACCAAATAGGGTGAATTAGGTATATTCCTATCCTAAATGCAAATCATAACTTCAATTCATCCCATATATCCCACGTTCTATTCTATCGTTCCTCCTTCCGGGTTCACAATAGAATTATACATTTATGCTAAGTGTCGCGAATCTATAGAATAGAGAAAACAAGGATACATGAACAAAGAATGATGATAATAAACATAAACAAACTCAATTAACAAGCTTAATTACTCATGTTCTTGACCTTAACCCTGGATGAAAGTGTTTAGCCACTCATGGAATTACAATGAATCATAATAATAGAATCTATGTTCATAATCCAAAAGTAAAGGAAAGGAAAGGATAAAACTCAAAGAGAATATTCCTCAAGTGTATTCAGAGTCTTAAGATTCGTCCAAGGTGTTTACAAAAATATTGGACTGTTCTATTTATACTAGGAGAGCATAAGGCATTTTTACACACTATCATGCTACACCCTTATCGCAAAGGATAGGGAGTGTGGCATGGCCTTATTGTGGTGACACACTGGTATTTACAATTTGGTTTGATACTAAGGGCGTGGCACACCCTTAAAGTAGAGGCTAGTGGGTGTGGCACACCCCTAAGCTCAGAAATTCCAGCTTCTGACATCATTTACTCCATGTATTTGGCCTTTAAGTCCTTGCTTTGTGGTGGCTTTTCCTCTTCAATTACATCATCCAGTTATCAAGTTCATCATCTCACTAAGCATCCTTTAAAAACACCACAAATTAGAGCTTACAACACAATTGACATCGAGACGAACTAGAATAACACATAACTCAAGCTAAGAATACTAGTTATCTTGTCTAAATTCTAAATGATTGTTTTCATTCCAAACTTTGTTTAAACACTCCTGATACATCATGTAAGACCCCATAAAAAATCACATATCAAATTCAGCTCGTAAAGCTCTATGAGAGATTCCAACACTTAGAATTTTTTTTTGCTAAGTGTTCAAGTTCAACACTTGCTCTCATTTTAGACCTCCTAACTTCGGGGATTTATTTAATGACCTTTATGACCTCCGTTTTTAGATTTTCAAGTTGTGTTGTGATGGATAAAGTCCCTAGTACGTATTGGACACATTTCGGGCGCATTTTGGGTGCATTTCAGTGGATAACTCACTGGTTTGAAATGCTCCCGCATTCCGGGCGCATTTTAGGTCAAAAATTTTAGTCAACTTCAAACTATCATAACTTTCTACATATAATGAACTGTGAGAGCTGCTATATATCAATAGAAATTTTTTGAGTCTTCTTTCCAATGCAATTAGTTTCATCCAATTTGAACATTGGAGTAAAAAGTTATGATGAATTTACTTCAGTCTATCAGCCTGAAAACAACAGAGGACAGCTGCGTCTTTCTCTCTTTCTCTAGGGGTATTTTATTCTTTCCCACCTCTCTATATATATACACAAATACGATATTCAGCATAATTTAGCAACATATACTTGATTTCTCTCAAAATTCATCAAGAACAAGAAGAGGGTTTGCAATTGGAGATTTAATTTCAAGAAATTCTCTCCATCGATCTTCGTAAAATGAAGAACTAAGGTATGCATAGTATTCATCCATGGATTCCTTTCATTCATGGAGCTCAAGAATCAAGTTTTAAGTTATGTATCATGAATATTTTGTGGTAAGATGATTATGTTCATGTTGATGATGTTAAATTGAGTTTTTAATTCCATGAGTTATCTCAAGAATCATGAAAACTAATTTATTTTGTAATATTATTCATATGAACTTTATGCCGAGTTCTTGAAATTGCAAGTTAGACATTGATGATCATGTTTTTGGTGTCGAATGATTCCCAAGTTGGGATCTTTATGTGACATCATGAAACTATGTTGAAATATAAGTTGAAGTTCATGAATTTGGTGATTTATACTTTGTGAAAATTTTATGATTTCACCTATGCCTAAGTTGTGCATGGAAGGTCTTTGATTAAATGTTTAAGAGAAACAAGAAACATGTAGTATGGATTAATATGGCCTAAAAGGTGAATTCATGCCACTGACCTCATGCTTGAATGGCTTACATGCTATTGTTGTACAATGAATATGTTGTTGGAATGTCATGATATTAGAGTATGAAATTATGATCTTGATTATATACATTCCTACCATGAACAAGATTATGTTAGCCATGTACTTCATGAAATTCCCAACTTATTTTATTATGAATGGTTGATATTGATCATGTATTCAAGAATGTCAAGAAGTGTGAGTTTCCTTCTATCGAGTCCTGGGGGTACTTGTACCCAAAGAATATAGCTGGGTGCCTAGAGCCATGTCATGTTTTCACGATACTCTCAGTCAAGCCATGTTTAGTAGACTTCAGTCAGTCTCATGACTCAGGAAAACTCATGTAAAGGGAGTATAAGTTTAGTTTTACTCAGTACTCAGTGATCTACGTAATCTCAGTAATATTTCATTAGTCTATGAAATTTAATAAATCTCAGTATCAGTACAATTTAGTTTAGCATTCAGTTCAGACATTAGTAAACTCAGTCAGCTAACAGAACTCAGTTGCATTTAGTCTGTTAACAGAATTCAGTAGTGTTTCGCTAGTCATCGGAACTCAATAAAATCAGTCCATATTCTGTTCAGTTAAATAGAACAGTCAGTAATAGTTCAGTTAATTCTAGTACGAACTAGGAAATCAGTTCAGTATAATCAGTTCAGTGTCATTCATTTGGGAGTAGGATTCAGCACCGAGCGAACCCAAGGATGGGAACTCACCTGCCAGTAGAAGGTGTGATTCTTAGAAGCAGTCTTTGCATTCCAGAACTATGTAGCTAGCATAGGTTGAGACATCAATACCTGTCAGTTGAGGGTAGATGAGGTGGCTTAACCTATCAGATAAGGGTTTCCACTGTTGTCATTAGAGTACCTGCCAGATGAGGGTTACTCACAACTTGTCCTTACTAGTGGCGCGGTATTGACACCTTTCCAATCAGGGAAGAGATTGGACCCCCAGCTTAGCTATTATAGCATATTTGGGGCATGTCAGTTAGATAACTACTTCCTACAGTTTCAATATCAGTCTCAGTAAAAGAACTAAGATAGTTCTTCAGGATATCAGGATTGCCAGATATAGTCAACTCAGATACAGTATGGAACTCAGCTGTTCAATCAGATTTAGGACTGTCAAATACAATTATTCATGCTATCAGTTATCAGAACTCATGTTATCAAATATATCAGTCATCAAAATTCAGTTATCATTCATGATATGTTATCAGTAAATACATGTCATCAGTATTCATACTCAGTAGTCATATTATCACGAGCTTAGTTTCAGGACTATTATATACAGTCAATCAAATCAGTTCTTCATAATCAAAACTATCAGAAAACAATTATTCCTTTATCAGTAATATAGTATTCGTCTCCTAGTATTCAGTAATACAGTATCAGTTACTCCCTTATTAGTGAATTACATATCAATATCAGTAAACTCAGTCATTCAGTATCTCAATATCAGTAAACTCAGTCATTCAGTATCTCAGCATCATTAAATTCATATTGTCGGTATTTTGACTCAGTATTCAGTATCACCACAAGTTTAGTTGCAGTTACGTATGTATGTATGTATTCTCACGTTTATATCAGTCAGTATTATTCATGCATATAAAACCCTTTGCATTTAGCCTACCTCACTCGTATACTCAGTACATTCAATCGTATTGATGCATTCGTGCTATGGTGTTTTATTTGACGCCATAGGTACAGAGGCATGAGTTTTAGAGAAGCAGTAGCATTATAGATTTCAGCAGTCAGTGCTTCTCTTCATTCGAGGACAATATTATTATTACTTTATTACAGTATTTCAGATTAGTTTTTTAGCTCATGGAGTTAGTTGGAGACATGTTCCTATAACTCTTTATTCAGTTCAGATAGAGGCTTTTGGACTAGATGTCAGATTAGATGTTCAGACTTCAGTATTTATGTTTCTTTTTGGTATTGTTATACCATATTTTTTAGATATGTATCAGTATTGAATCTTATGGCCTTACAGTTCATATTTCCACATATTTTATAAGATATTATGCAGTTTATAGTTACAGATATCAGTCATGGGTTAGCTTGTGGTCCTTCAGGGTCATGAGCACCGTGTAGCATTTTGGTTCATAAAATTGAGGCATTACAAACTTGGTATCAGAGCCTAAGATTCTAGAGTATCCTAGAAAGTCTGAAAGTTGCATCAAGTAGAGTCTTGTACATGGGCGTATTGTGCACCACACTTATGTGCAGGAGGCTATGAGATGTTTTAGGAATAATTTTCCTTCTTTCATGTCTCAAGATTGTGCTATAGCAAGTTTTTCTAAGGAACCCATGTAGATTCACATCAGGCTCCCCTCATGTCAACCTTACCCTACTTTCAATATAATAAAAACAGTAAAGCTCAAGTCCTAAAGATAGGGCTTTCTCATGCAGTCCCTGGAGACAGTTATGGGATTTGCCACAAGCTCAGACAATATCCCCTCAGTTCAATCATGTTCCAAAGTTGTACAAATTTTATTTATGATCATGAGAACTCCTTTGTAAACTCAAATCCAATTTTTGATATGTCGTTAGATCCCTTCTCAGAATCCTATGACAGTATAGACCTAAAATTTTAAGCATGGACCCAAGATTTTAGCAGTAGATGAGTTGGGATAGTATTATCTAGTCTGATTAGATTATGTATTCATTGGGATAGTTGTACCAAGGTAAATCAGGAGGCTTGAATAGTGTAAGCTAGAATTTAAGTTTATTTACTTGAAACTAAGCATGAAGGTGTAGATGTGATATTAGGAGTATATGAGGAAACAAAAGCAGCTGATGTTTTTGGTAGGATGGGAAGGTGTCGAACAGAGTATAAGTATGTGATGATAGATCAAGTGACCGAGTCAGACTCTCAGATTCCAGTAGTAGTGACAGTATGTATAGAAAAGAAGTAAGGGAAGATGATTCCCAACCAATCCTCTTCTTAGTACAAAGATTTGTACTTCAGCTATCACGAAATCCACTCAGGTCTTACATATCAACTCTATGGTCACGAACCACGTTCATGCACTTTTCTATAAATCATGTACGGTTTCAGTTCCCAGTATAAAAGATGTCAGTTTACCCCGTAGTATGAATCAATTCCATGAACATGACTTATGTTCACACGTTTTCCATAGAATCGTGTGCGCTTTCAGTTTCCATCATAGGGAGTCAGATCTAAATCACTCAGTGTCACGAATCATGTCTTACAAATACAAAAAACTTGAAACTTAGGTCATGCAGCTCATAACTCATGTACACGTATCATGCTTTACAATATACTCAGCTTGTATGACTCATGCTATGCCCCTACAGATCAGATAAATTCATACCACGTCATGTATATCCTCAGTTAAAACTTTTTTGGTAAATCCATGCTCAGCTACCTTATGTTAGTCAGTTAGTCCCTTCTCGTATGCATAATACTCTATGGTCTCAGTCCATCTATTCAGACTAAGTACAATTCAGTCTTGCATGCCTAGTATTCAGTTACTAGTTATTCAGTTAATCAGATAAGTTAGTATATTTATGCACTCATAATCAGCTAAGTTCATGCATTATGTCTCAGTTTTAGATCCTAGCTATTAAGCCACAATTCTGTTCGTAAGTGCCTTGTACACCACCTTAGTTTTCCTTAGTATCTCAGCTAAGTCAGTATTCTTCAAGGGACCTAGAGTCCCAAGGGGGAGATACCCTATATCCCCCGACCTTATGTGATTTAAAAATGCCACTTTCTTTTCTCTAGATGAATCCAGCTAGAGGAAGGGTTGCTTATAAGCTGACCCTCTAGCTGTTAGTCAGTTAGTCCCTTCTCGTATGCATAATACTCTATGGTCTCAGTCCATCTATTCAGACTAAGTACAATTCAGTCTTGCATGCCTAGTATTCAGTTACTAGTTATTCAGTTAATCAGATAAGTTAGTATATTTATGCACTCATAATCAGCTAAGTTCATGCATTATGTCTCAGTTTTAGATCCTAGCTATTAAGCCACAATTCTGTTCGTAAGTGCCTTGTACACCACCTTAGTTTTCCTTAGTATCTCAGCTAAGTCAGTATTCTTCAAGGGACCTAGAGTCCCAAGGGGGAGATACCCTATATCCCCCGACCTTATGTGATTTAAAAATGCCACTTTCTTTTCTCTAGATGAATCCAGCTAGAGGAAGGGTTGCTTATAAGCTGACCCTCTAGCTCCAAATTTCAGTCGTAATCTATGTTCTTAATGGCTCAGTTTAGCCCATGATACTCTGTCCATGTCACGTATTATAGACTCATTTTAACTCATGTATCATGTTCCAGACTCAGTTATATTCTCATATTTTTGCTCATGCATATTGAGTGATTAATCTCAGAGTCATTGGTATTTTTAGTTCAACGTAACAGTCTTCCTTGAGCTTACTCATTCTCACGTTCAGATTTCAGTACCAAACTTGGTACCATTACCATTGCATGTTCAGTCGTATGTTTATGAGTTAGTTCAGTCATGTATCTACGCATCAGATACGTGTGGTCAGCTTATAAATACTTTCAATCATGCATTCACATATCACGTCAGTCATATAATCATGCATCAGATATGCATGGACTCAGCTTATCAGTTATGCATCAGATATGCATTCTCATTTTGAGAAAACATAGTTCATCAGAACACTCAGTCCTTCATTCATAAATCAGTTATGCATGCATCAGATATGCATGTTCAGTATTATCTATTCAGCTTGTCAATCATGTCAGCCATGAAATCATATTCAATCTTTCATGCTTAGTACTCATGTCAGTTGTCTTTTCTCCCCTCTCAGTCAGTCTCATTTGAGGACGAATGTTCCCAAGAGGGAGATATTGTAAGACCCCGTAAAAAATCGCATGTCAAATTCAGCTCGTAAAGCTCCATGAGAGATTCCAACACTTAGAAAAAGAATTTGCGAAGTGTTCAAGTTCAACACTTACTCTTATTTTAGACCTCCTAACTTCGGAGATTTATTTGATGACCTTTCCAACCTCCGGTTTTAGATTTTCAAGTTGTATTGTGATGGGGAAATTCCATAGTACGTATTGGACACATTCTGAGCACATTTTGGGCGTATTTCAGTGGCTAACTCACTGGTTTGAAATGCTCTCGCATTCCGGACGCATTTCAGGTCAAAAATTTTAGTCAACTTCAAACTATCATAAATTCCTGCATATAATGAAATGTGAGATCTGCTATATATCAATAGAACGATATTTGAGTCTTCTTTCCAATGCAATTGGTTTCATCCAATTTGAACATTTGAGTAAAAAGTTATGATCAATTTACTTCAGCCTATCAGCCTGAAAACAATAGAGGACAACTGCTTTTTTCTCTCTTTCTCCAGGGGTATTTTAGTCTTTCCTACCTCTATATATATATATATACACAAACACGAGATTCAGCATAATTTAGCAACATATTCTTGATTTCTCTCAAAATTCATCAAGAACAAGAAGAGGGTCGGCAATTGGGAATTTAATTTCAAGAAATTCTCTCCGTCGATCTTCGTAAAATGAAGAACTAAGATATGCATAGTGTTCATCCATGGATTCCTTGCATTCATGGAGCTTAAGAATCAAGTTTTAAGTTATGTATCATGAATATTTTGTGGTGAGATGATTATGTTCATGTTGATGATGTTAAATTGAGTTTTTAATTCCATGAGTTATCTCAAGAATCATGAAAACTAATTTATTTTGTAATATTATTCATATGAACTTTATGTTGAGTTCTTGAAATTGCAAGTTAGACGTTGTGATCATGTTGTTGGTGTTGAATGATTCCCAAGTTGGGATCTTTATATGAAATCATGAAACTATGTTGAAATATAAGTTGAGTGCATGAATTTGGTGATTTATACTTTGTGAAAATTTTATGATTTCACCTATGCCTAAGTTGTGCGTGGAAGGTGTTTGATTAAATGTTTAAGAGAAACAAGAAATATGTAGTATGGATTAATATGACCTAAAAGGTGAATTCATGCCATTGACCTCATGCTTGAATGACTTACATGATATTGTTGTACAATGAATATGTTGTTGGAATGTCATGATTTTAGAGTATGAAATTATGATCTTGATTATATACATTACTACCATGAACAAGATTACGTTAACCATGTACTTCATGAAATCCCCCACTTATTTTATTATGAATGGTTGATATTGATCATGTATTCAAGAATGTCAAGAAGTGTGAGTTTCCTTCTATCGAGTCGTGGGGGTACTTGTACCCAAAAAATATAGCTGTGTGCCTAGAGCCATATCATGTTTTCACGATACTCTCAGTCAAGCCATGTTCAGTATACTTCAGTCAGTATCATGACTTAGGAAAACTCATGTAAAGGCAATATCAGTTTAGTTCTACTCAGTACTCAGTAATCTATGTAATCTCAGTAATATTCCGTTAGTCTATGGAATTTAGTAAATCTCAGTATCAATATAATTTAGTTCAGTATTCAGTTCAGACATCAGTAAACTCAGTTAGCTAACAGAACTCAGTAGCATTTAGTCAGTTAACAGAATTTAGTAGTGTTCCGCTAGTCATCGGAACTCAATAAACTCAGTCCATATTCTGTTCAGTTAAATAGAACAATCAATAATAGTTCAGTTAATTCTAGTATGAACTAGGAAATCAGTTCAGTATAATCAGTTCAGTGTTATTCAGTTGGGAGTAGGATTTAACACCGAGCGAACCCAAGGATGGGAACTCATCTGCCAGTAGAGGGTGTGATTCTTAGAAGCAGTCCTTGCATTCCAGAACTATGTAGCCAGCATAGGATTAGACATCAATACCTGTCAGTTGAGGGTAGATGAGGTGTCTTAACCTGTCAGATAAGGGTTCCCACCGTTCTCATTAGAGTACCTGCCAGATGAGGGTCACTCACAGCTTGTCCTTACCAGTGGCGCGGTATTGACACCCTTCCAATCAGGGCAGAGATTGGAACCCAGCTTAGCTATTATAGCTTATTTGGGGCATGTCGGTTAGATAACTACTTCCCACAGTTTCAGTATTAGTCTCAGTAAAAGAACTCAGATAGTTCTTTAGGATATCAGGACTGTCAGATACAATCAACTCAGATACAGTACGGAACTCAGCTAGTTCAATCAGATTTAGGACTGTAGATATAGTCATTCATGCTATCAGTTATCAGAACTCATGTTATCAGATATATCAGTTATCAGAATTCAGTTATCATCCATGATATGTTATCAGTAAATACATGTCATCAGTATTCATACTCAGTAGTCATGTTATCACAAGCTCAGTTTCAGGACTGTTATAGATGGTCAATCAAATTAGTTCTTCATAATCAGAACTATCAGAAACAATCATTCCTTTATCAGTAATATAGTATCAGTCTCCTAGTATTCAGTAATACAGTATTAGTTCCTCACTTATTAGTGAATTACATATCAATATCAGTAAAATCAGTCATTCAGTATCTCAATATCAGTAAACTCAGTCATTCAGTATCTCAGCATCAGTAAACTCATGTTGTCGGTATTCAGTATCACCATGAGTTTAGTTGCTGTTACGTATGTATGTATGTATGTATGTATTCTCACGTTCATATCAATTAGCATTGTTCATGCATATAAAACCCGTTGCATTTATCCTACCTCACTCGTATACTCAGTACATTCAGTCGTACTGACGCATTCGCGCTATGGTGTTTTATTTGATGCCATAGGTATAGAGGCACAAGTTTCGGAGCAGTAGTAGCATTGCAGATTTCAGCAGTCAGTGCTTCTCTTCATTCGAGGACAATATTATTATTACTTTATTACAGTATTTCAGATTAGTTTTTCAGTTCATGGAGTTAGTTGGAGACATGTTCCTACAACTCCTTATTCAGTTCAGCTAGAGGCTTTTAGACTAGATGTCAGATTAGATGTTTAGACTTCAGTATTTATGTTTCTTTTTGGTATTGTTATACCATGTTTTTCAGATATGTATCAGTATTGAACTTTATGGCCTTACAGTTCATGTTTCCGCATATTTTATGAGATATTAGCAGTTTACCGGTACAGATATCAGTCATGGGTTAGCTTAAGGTCCTTCGGGGTCATGAGCACCGTGTAGCGTTTCGGTTCAGAAAATTGGGGCGTTACATATCACCATGTAGTTCAACACTTAAATGCTTAATTGTCTGAATATTAACTCATTACGCACAAAAGGAGTCCTCAAAACTAGGCTACATGCATTGAAATTATAACATTTAGGTGCATAAATCCGCCTAAGATCATTAACATAAGGGAAAGAGGAATGTTGAAGTCAAAAAATGGCCCCTATGGAGTCGGTTTCTATTTCTAAAAGCCAAAGTTTATAGTTATGGGCCATTTGTAAGCCTGCATACAGAGCTTCCAATCCAACCATTACAGTGGGAATTACTTCTATAATAATTAGTTTTATATGACTCCTCTTTTAGGAGCCTCACTTTGAAAGTTTCGTCCCAAAATAGTTAACATATTAGATTGTTTTTTCTACCATTCTAATGCTATCTGCAAAATAAACTCTCAAAATAAATAAACAAATCCCAGAAAAGAGCTAACGAATAGCAGAAAGCTACATGTGTATCTCCTTTTATTACTATTACTGTAGATAAATAATGAGAATGTTTGATATTTTCTCCAACCTCATTCAGTTTCTCCGGACTGTGAACCAAAAAACAATTCGAGTAGAACAGTATTATCAGGTACTATAGTGTAATATTACTTTATTTTTAAAATAAATATATGGATCAATCCAGAATACTATCGTTGTTAATTGGATCACCAAATTTCAAATACCAAATGGTTATACAAAAAATAATCATGTTAAACCTCTAATTCAAAACTCTATGCACCAGATTCCTACTTGAAAATTTGACATAGAATCAACATTCAAGAAAATCAATAGAGAAGAGGCCTCACAACAACAACATATTTAGTGTAATTTGTAAGCAGGGTCTAAAGAGGATAATGTGTATGTAATTCATATAAAAAGGTAGAAAGTCTATTTCCGTTATATACTTTGGCCGACGTAACTCATATAAAAAATAATATTAAAAGGAAATACAATAACGAAGAAGGCCTTACATAAAAGATAATTAAGAGCTATGTTAAATTAGTTAGGATGACTTGCCTACAACCAAATGAAAAAAGGATCATTTATATTTTTGAACTATCAAATGGAGTAGGCAAGTCATCTTTGGCTATAAAACAATACTCTCAACTTCAAATATGTGACGCACTTAGTTGGTGTCAACGTCTCTATTTATAGCTTCAAGAAGGGAAAAAAATGTGAACATAATTGGCCTAGTGATGATCAACATATTTCTTTAAATTGTCCCTATTTGACATTCTTCCTATACTTGATCCCTTCGTATTTGGAATATATTCGTTTATGATTTTGTATTAGGATTTGAGTGAATATTTTTATTCAAAGGAACAATTATTCTAGCAAGTTCTCCATCATATATAATTTTTGGTTAGAAAATTGCATAATCTCAATTGTCAACCTTATAGAAAAAGAAAAACTTTCTTGACTTAGAAAACCAAATATTATTTTTATATTTTTGACAAAAAATTTGAGTGATTGCTCATTATTGTACTGCTTATCTTGTAGTTTACATTCAATCCACAATAGATTGTGATTTTTTTTGGAACTCCAGAATAACCCGCCGCCGCTGCGACTTCTGCCACAGTCTCTGTCTTCCGGGTGAGCACTTTGTATACCCTGGCTAAACCCTCCACTATGTAATAGCCTACAAACCACACATGGGATGCAAACGGCAAGCCCTGTTCGGCAAGCTCGATTCAGAAGGTATTGAGGGGGGATCGATCCCGAGTCATCTGCGTGGATAACCACCGTCCAAACCAATTGAGCTACTTTTTCACGAATTTTACACCTTAACTAAAAGTTATTCCCTTTTTCTTCTAAAATATCATCTATGTATTAAAACACACCTCGAAGTTTAGTAAATAAAATGTTTGAAAACAATAATCAAAGGATGTGTTTATTGGGAATACGATATATTTGAATTTGTATGAAGTCATCAAAGACATACATCTGGATTTAGCCTGTAAGGTTAGGTTACTAGTTAGTTAGACGATACATTTTGTTAAAAGGGATGTATGAAAATAATAAAGCAAATAAATAATGTCGCGTGGAGTGATGCTTGTTTGCACTTGATTCGGTGAGATTGAAGGATGTTGGTCTTAGCTCCGAAATCGTTTCAATTAATGAGCAGTATAAGTAAAGGACTTAGTAAAGAATGAAAAGTTTTGAGCAGAAAAACGTATGGGTATTGCTTATGTATTACTTAAAATCCCTCTTATAATTGTGAAGATTGCTACTTATAGATAACAAAGGTTATACATCAATCAATACAAAAGCTCCACTCGAATCCTAAAGTACAACATTCCAATAACTGCCTTCCACATGGAAAAACCGTTAATTGTGCATGTTAACTGTCATGACCAGAATCATGGCCCTGGCTATGACGATCATCCCAAACCAATGAAGTCCTGAGATGACCTCTTTGCATTATATCATAAGCATAGTCATAAATAAAATTGTAAAAATGAACTTATAACATGAAAGTGTTTGATGAAAAAAGAAATGAAGTTTGAAAACCAAATCCATATCTAGGAATCATAACCCGATGCAGTCTACAAGCCTCTATCCTTAAACCATCCACTTTGTCGATACATGACCCCTACTATGCCAGAAAGAAAGATATAAGTACTAAAACCAAAAAGGGCTAAAAGAAACTAGGCTTTTCAAATGATGGAGGGAACACTGCTTCAACAACTATGCAATAGAGATACTGAACCACCTAACGTTGCACAGGGTCACAAGAAAAGTCCTCCGAACGTACATCATGAAACGATGTAGCATCCGGGGACGGTCAGTATGGCGAGTACTGGCATGCAACCCAAGGAAAGGAATAAAATATACAAATTTACCAAAATCAATCAGAAACATACATTCAACCTTTATAACTGTAATAGGATGCCGGGGTAGGGGCAAGAGACATGTTACATGACCAATTAAATTTTTGACCTAAACTACGTAGCTTTCACCATCATCGCTAGCTTTCACCATCATCTCTTTACCAACGAGCTATATGGGTCCAAAACTCCCCAATCGGTAAGACCCCAGTACATATTGGCTGCACGTACTGAGGGTTAAGCAAGAGTCAACAATAGATCGAGCCACTATTCATGTTGTCCTCATGTTATGGACTATCCTTAATTTGAGGATACTATGTGGTTGTTCAGTTAAGGTACAACATACGTAGGCCGATAAACATATGTTTCAAACATTGGTCACAAGGACTCGCGCCTTCACAGTGAAGCTATGTAATTTCCTTTAGATCTCAATTAAAATATTTTTCACGTAACATTAATCATGGAGTCATTCATTAGGTATATTCATATTGGTATTGTCATACGAAGACTTGCAAGTCATTCATATCATGCCACTAAAACATTATCATACAACTTTAATGATTCCTTAACCCCATCATTCAAAATTATACTCATATTCGTCATTAAATTGAAAAAGAATCTCAAAGCAAGTCATGAAATTCAAAACTTTTGATATTTCAAAAGGATGGGGTATCATCTTAGTTCATCATCTTAATGCAAAGATTTTTCAAAGGGGTTTGAAAGTCATACTTCAATCATTCATAATTTTTAATATTCCCAAATTCATGTAATGAGATGCATTGTTTCAACCATTATTATCAAATCATCATAACCCTTCACAAGTGGTTAGAAATAACATGTAAAATGAGGAAAAGTCAATATTTAATATCTGTGATGACAAATCTCAAATCCAACTTTAGAACATCAACAAAGTAAGTGTAAACAATGAAAATTCACACTTTAAAATATTAATTGAAGTAGGGAGTGTTCAACATGCCTTTTAGATGAACTAAATTTGTGACACCTTGAATCAAAGCCTTGGAAGTAGGGGTGTTCATGGGTCGGTTTGAATCGGTTAGTAGTTAAAACCATAACCAAAACTAATTTAGTTGGTTTTTGAATTTCTAAAACCAAACCAAACTACAAAAATAAAATAACTGTCGGTTTGGTTCAGTTTTTTCAAATTTTTTTGGTTATTGACTAGCCTACTCCAACCATTTCTAGAATAAACTCCTTTTCTTAATCCATAGAAAAGGATATTACATTGAACAATTTCTCATGAAATATTTGTACAGTGATAAACAAATGACACTATAAACTCTTAAAAATCAGAACAAACACATTAAACAAAATCAACATTGAGATGAAAAGCATCAGTTTTGTATTGTAAAAACTAATATTATCCAACAACATACAAACACATACATGTACATTGTAAAATAGAGCTTTGTATTCTGTTGCAGTGTACTGCAGGAAGAGACAGAGTTGGGCAAATTTGAGTTATCTGTTTACTTTAAAGACTAGCTAGGTGAGATAATCATATAGGGAAATGATTGAATAAACAAGGAGACATAAAACTATCCTTTGAACCAGGGACCAAGGTAACTCATATTGTGAAAGATGAAGTAGAAAAAGTGAGGTAGGGACCGTAGGGTTAACTTATTAGTAATAGTAAGCAGAGTTGAGCTTGGGTTTGGGGCTTTGAGCAATTGGGCTAAAGTATTGGTTGGGCTAGACATAGATTAAAATTTAGTTTTAGATTAAATTTAATAAAATATTTATATTTTATTTATAAATTATATATAAATAATTATAATATATATATATATATATATAATTTATCAGTTCGGTTTGGTTATTTTCATAGTTTTTTTAAGTAAAACCATAACAAAACCAAATAGCATTGGTTTTTTAAAATTTAAAACCAAAATTAACTAAATCAAACCAAACGTCGGTTTTTTTAATCGGTTAGTTTTGGTTTACGGTTTGGCTTGGTTTTTAACCAAACTCATGAATACCCCTACTTGGAAGTATGAGTTTGGGGAAGAAGCCCTAACTTTTCTATTTTAAGAGTGTAGAGGAGAAGGAGCGTTGAAAACTAACTAATGATGGGTATACAACATTTATTGAATGATTTAAGTCTTAGGGGAGGAGTTTGAGGTGAGAAAATTCTCGTGGTAGTCCTTTTCCTCGTTTGAGAGGAATTCATTCATTAGCAAAAAGCTAAGCATACTCCCTCCTGTGCGAGACCCGAGGTTCCTTACAAACAACTGCAAAGGGAGGGCACTAGAAAACTTAAAAAAGAATTGCAGGTATTTCTCAGTTGACAACTAAGTTGACAACCCGTCAGCTTGTTGATGGCTCATCAACTTAGTCATCAATCTTTAGCTAGATTAGATATTTATAGGTTAAGGTTGACGACTAAGTTGATACCCTGTTAGCTTGTTGATGGATCATTAACTTAGTTATCAGTATCTAAATAATTTAACGTCTTTTTTGTTTAAGGTTGAAGATGGAGTTAATTGCTCGTCAACTTTGTCGTCAACCTCTGGTAGAACACTCCCAGGTAAAATGAGCATAACTTTCTACTCCAATATCGAATTAAGAAGAAATAAGATGCATAGGAAAGAATACTTAAATATCTTTCATTTTTTATATGGCAGGATATCTAAATAGATATATTTTTGGAGCAATGGTCGTTGAAATTTGATCCAAGTAAGAACGTCTGCTAAACTCTATCGGTAAAAAAGTTCTCAACTCATCTTTGAGTTAGAAGATTTTTATGACCTCAATTCATATCCAAAGATGTTCCCACACTATAGAATTGATCAACCTACTTATATTTACATAGAAATAATCGGGTTCGAGTCTATATACGTAGGAGTGATGGTTTCAATTCTAGCCCAATGAAAAGTGCCTACCAAACAGCCTGAGATGTTGTACAACCGATTACTTGGGCTAAAATCCCTTTGGTGAGGGTTGAGAGAATCCAACTCAATAAAAGTTGGTTTTGTTTGATCCATAAACTATATGATGGGTTGATAACCACGTCAATTAAGGTTGCTTCAGAAAAGCTATTTTGAGTGAACTTTGGAGGGCACTTGTCTGTACGATCCACATATCCCTCGAGTTCGTTACCCTTTAGAACTGGGAGAATTTCTGATTTCCACACAATATAGTTATGATGGAATAATTTGATAAGATGGGGCCGATTAAAGTTGGTTGCTAGCAATGAAAATTTTTCAGAAGGGATTTGCAAGGTGATACTGGTAACTGAGGGAAGTGCCATTTTGGGACGTGAGTCTATGTAAATATATACGTAGGAGTGATGGTTTCAATTCTCAGGCTGTTTGGGAAGCACTTGAGATGATGTTTGCATCGTAATCCAAGTCTAGGATAATGAAACTAAAGTTACAATTACAAACCACAAAGAAAGACAACTCATCCATGGTAGAATATCTTAAAAGATGAAGACTCATGCCAATAATCTTGGGTTGCAGCATACATTAACAATCAGGCTTACGGTGGAAAATCTGGACGAGTATGAGGTCGTGATTGGAATGCCAACTCATCTAACCAAAATCAATGTCAAGTTTTCCATAAGTTTGGTCACTCCACCCTGGTTTGCTACCATCATTTTGACCATGCCTATCAACCTCCTTCCAAATTATGCATGGCTGCTCCCATTGCATAACCTTTTACGGTTGTCGATTCCAATTGATATTCGGATTCTGGGGCTACTTATTATTTAACTAACGATATGCAGGATATGGTGGTACGAGGAGAGTATCTAGGATGCGATCAAATTCATATTGGTAGTGGCACAGGTTTGATGATTTCTCACTTTGGTAATGGTATCTTACCTATAGTTAGTCGACCTTTACATTTATTTAATGTATTATTGGTGCTTCAAATTACTAAGAATTTTCTTAGTGTAGCAAAGTTCACTTCTAATAATGATGTTATATTTGAGTTTCACCCTCATTTTTGTCTAGTTAAGGATCGGGAAATGGGGAAAGTACTACTGCACGGGACTCTTAAGCATGAACTTTATTGTCTCCTTGCAACCCAGTTACTCGGCCAACCTTTATCCTCAAATAAATCACAGGCTTTCCACGTCTCCAAGTCATATTTTGATATATGGTATAGTCGTTTATGTCACTCGTCTCTACGAGCAATAAATACTATTATTAAGAGTCTTTCTTTACTAGTCAAATTGAGTCCTCAATCTAATGTTTGTTCTTCTTGCCAATATGGCAAAAATCAGAAATTGCCATTTTCTAATTCTAGTTCTAGTGCTAGTTTATTTGATCCACTGTGATGTATGGGTTCTTCTTCACAATTGGCTAGTCATAAATACTGTTATTATGATTCTTTTATTGATGACTTTAGCAAATGGTAAGTCCAAGTCATAAGCAACCTTCCCAACTCTCCTCAAAATCTGATGCAGGCTAATGTAACGGGGACTGAGCTTTCCCTTCTTCCCAAATTTCACACTCAATTGCCAACTTCAAACTCTATCCCTCTTCGCCTCATATCCGCATAGGACATTTGGCAACTTTGTGTAGTCTTAAGACTCTCTCAACTAATTTTGACCTTCTCCATAGCTTGATACACCAAATAGGGTTTGAATAATCTAGTCTCTCCTACCTCAAATCAGCCAATTAGATATATGCACCTCCTACCATAAAGGGCCTCAAAAGGAGCCACTTGAATACTGGAATGATAACTGTTATTATAGGAAACTCAATAAACGGTACATGATCTACCCAACTTTCTTTAAAATCAAGTATGCAGGACCTTAGCATATCGTTCAGAGTCTATATTGTTTGCTCCACTTGACCATCCATCTGAGGGTGGAAAACGGTGCTAAGGTTCACTTGGGTACCCAAACCTTTTTGAAAAGATTGCAAAAACTGTAAAGAAAACTATGTACCACTATCAGATATAATAGACGCCGAGGCGCCATGCAATAACAATATCCTGAATGAACAACTTTGCATAATCCTCCCCTGAGTAATTAGTCCCCATAGGCAAAAAGCGAGCAGACTTGTTCTTTCTATTAACAAAGACCCAAAATGGAATGTATTGATTTTTAGACCGCAAGAGACTAGTAATAAAATCCATAGTGATCATTTCCCACTTCCACATGGGTAGAGCTATCTCTTGAGAAGTTCCACCTTCCCTTAAATGTTCAACTTTAACTTGTTGACAAACCATACACTTGGCAACTAAATTTTTCGCGTCTTTCTTTATGTTATTCCACAAATAAATTTCTTTCAATTCATGATACATATTTGTAGAACCTGGATGAACTGTATACTTAGAAACATGAGCTTCGGTCAACATCCTTTCTCAAAACCCATATAAATCAGGGATGCATAACATCCCTTGATATATCAGAATGCCATCTTTTCCTATTTCGAAAGCCATAACCTTATGCTGACACACATCATCTTTAATTTGCATAAGTATGGGATTCAAGACCTACTTTTCCTTAACTTCTGACCCAAGGGATGACTTAGCCACTTCCTAAACGATCACTCCCCCATCATTGAAGTCCAGAAGACATACTCCCAAATTGGCTAACCGGTGAATGTCCTTCACCAATGCCCTCTTATCATCCTCAACATGAGCCAAGCTCCCCATGGACAACTTTCTAAGAGCATTGGCAACAACATTAGCTTTACCTAGATGACAGTACATGCTTATATCGTAATTCTTAAGAAATTCAAACCACCGCCTTTGCCTAAGGTTCAATTCCTTTTGTGTGAACACATACTACAAGTTCTTATAGTCTGAGTAAATTTCAACAAGCACCCCATATAAATAATGGTGCCAAATCTTCAATACAAACATCACAATCGCCAATTCTAAATCATAAGTCAGGTAATTTCTCTCGTAAACCTTAAGATGCCTACAAGCATAATCCACAACCTTCTCGGGCTGCATCAACACACAACCTAATCCCATATGGGACGCATCATAATACACAATGAATCCCTCTATACCTTTGGGTAGGGTCAAAATAGGAGCAGAAGTCAACTTCTGCTTCAACTTAACAAAACTACCCTCACAAGCATCAGACCATAGAAACTTTACCTTTTTCTGTGTCAACCTCATAAGAGAAAAAGCAATAGATGAGAAAATCTTCATAAATCTCCTATAATAACCTATGAATCCCAAGAAGCTCCTAATATCGGTTGGAGTCGTGGGTCTAGGTAACTTCTTAACCTCCTTAATATTTTGTGGATCCACCTTGATCCCTTAACTGGATACAACATTCCCAAAAAAAATTACAACACTTAGCTAAAATTCACACTTTGAAAATTTGACATACAATTTTTGATCCTCCTCACTTTTGGAATACACCAAGATGTCATCAATGAAAACAATAATGAATAAATTCAAATACTATATAAATACTGGATTTATAAGGTCCATGAAAGCAGGCGGGTCATTAGTCAATTAAAAAGACATGGCCAAAAACTCAAAATGGCCACAACTAGTTCTTAAAATAGTCTTAGGAATATTAGCTTCCCTAATCTTCAATTGATGGTAACCCAAACGAAGATCTATTTTGGAGAAACACTTGGCACCCTAAAGCTGATCAAACAGGTCATTAATTCTAACAAGTGGGTACTTATTTTTCATGGTAACCTTATTCAAATTATGATATTCTATACATATCTGAAGAGTCCCATCCTTCTTTCGCACGACAAGCATAAAAGCACCCTAAAAAAACACTGTGACGGATGAAACTCTTATCAAGGAAATTCTTTAATTGTTCATTTAGTTATTTTATCTCTACCAAAGCCATCCTATAAGGAGGAATAGAAATGGGATGAGTATTAGGTAGAAGATCAATCTTAAAGTCTATTTCCCTATCCGAAGGAATCCCAGGAATATTGTCCAGAAAACTTTAGAAAACTCATTAACCACAGGGACGGATTGCAAGGAGGCACTTTCATAGTTAAAATATTTGACCCGAACTAGATGGTACAAAATCCTTTGGTTATCAACTTTTGAGCTTTAAGATAAGAAATAAACCTTTATTTTAGTACTAGGTAACTCCCTCATATTCTATAACTTGTTCTTTTGGAAAATGAAAAGTGACCTTTCGGGTCCTATAATCCAGAGAAGCATAACACGAATGAAGCCAATCCATCCTCAATATTACATCAAAATCCACCATATCAAGTTCTATTAAGTTTACCAATGTCTCACTATGAAAGATGGACATAACAAAATCCCTAGAGACTTTTCTAGCAACTATAGGCTCACCCACTAAGGTAGAAACTGAAAAGGGGTCAAAAATACTTTTAGGACTAAATACCAAGTATACAAACACACAAGGGATTAGATAATATAGAATGGAACTAGGATCTAATAGGAAATAAACATGTAGAGAGAAAATTTATAAAATACCGGGGATGACATCGGTGGATGCCTCAGATTTTGAATGAGTAGAGATACCACAAAACTGATTTTAACCATTTGCTATCCCTGAAGTGATGCATTTAGCTATAGGGTCCTAGGTAGTGGCAACCAGAACTTTATTAGCCACAGTATCCACCTTAGATGCAGGACAATCTTGCTAAATATGACCTGGATGACCATATCTATAACACACACTACTTCTGAAGTGATAAAAACCAAGATAAAGCTTCCCATAAATATGGAATGGTGGACAAGGTGGGGCTGACTGTGTTACATAGGCTTGATATTAGGAACCCTGTGCCCTAGGTCCATTGCCATACTAAAAACATCGATCACTTCAAGGCTTAGGATCAGGAGCACTAGCTGAAGAATAAGAATTTTCCCAGTTCTTCTTCTTCGACCACTACCTACCCTCTATTCCATTATTCTGCTAACTCGCACTCTACTCTACATACTTAAACTTCTTATTGTGCATATTCTCCACCTTTGCTTACTTCCTTATACCATCCTCCACTTGTTGCTATACACCACCAATCGAGATATATCCATGTCATTATTTAGCATAGCTACCTTACACTTTAGTACCAAGTCATGAGAAAGACCCAAAGCAAACTTCCTCATCCTAGACCTTATATTAGGCAGATGCTTAAGAGTGTAATGGGATAGTTGGGTGAACTTCAGTATATATTCCTTAACATCATCCTACTCTGCTTTAGATTCACAAACTCTTTATCCTTGGCCTCCCTCAGCTTTTGAGAAAATAAGTGATAAGAAAAACACCCAATAACTCTTCCCACACCACCATCTCATCATCTTCACCTCTTAACTCTTCCTACTCCTTATACTACTAATAATCTACTTCTTTCAACTGATAAGATGAAAACTCCACCCCCTCTAAATTACTAGCATGCACAAATCTGAAGATCTTTTGCATCTTATCGATTAACCCTAGTGGATTATCTTCAACCTTAGAACCTATGAAAGTCAGGGAATTCAGCCTCATAAACTAGTCAACTTGAGCGAGCTCTGATGAACGACTGGTAGAACCAAAATGCTCAAGAAAATAAGACTATAATGCCATGATTTGGGCAAACACATGGATGGACTAACAAAACTAGGAATTCAAGACATATCTTTGTAGGGGACTACATATAAGTAACACCACCCATAAAACCTTAGAAGGACTGGTAGGGATCGGTGGAACCCCAGTAGAGCATTGAAGTAAGAGTATGAGCCCCATACTAAATTCGTATTTCATGAGTAGGGCGAACTTCTTTCGTATCCTCCTTATATGGGATAGAGGTTCTAGCCAAGATCCAATAACCATCAGATCTTTATGGAGCCATGATCTAAAACGTGAGTAAACTAGGAGTTAGAGAAGATTCATAGTAACTAGACTCTCTAGCACAACATAGAATATAGAGAACGAAAATATTTCTAAATGCCTCATAGCCTCCCCCTTATAAGTCTGGCACGCTACATATCCTCAACACATCTTGTAGATACCTCAAGACCTTAAACTATACTTTGATACCAAGGCACCCTAGCACCTTGTCACCCGAGGAACTATGACATGACACACTACCTAGCCTTCATGATAAGAGCATGGTACACTTGCTAGGCTTCACGATAGTGACGTACCATGCTGCTGGACTAATATAGACTGGGGTCCTCCAGTAGAGGGATCCAGACTATATACCCAGAGGGATCCAAACTATATACCCGTGGGTGCCTTTAGAACGGTAAGAGCTATGTAGTTCAGGACTAAAATTTTAAACGATCATGTTTCATATCCCTTCCCCTATCCCAACATCTTATATATATACATGTAATTATTGTGCATTAGATTTTTGACTAGTTTTTGGTAAATACACATCTTTTATCCCTTTCCTTGGGTTGCATGTAGTACTCGCTGTATTGATCATTCTCGGATGCTACATTATTTTATGATGTAGGTTTCAAAATCTTTTCTTATGACCTTGTGCAATGTTAGGTGATTTGGTACTCTTGTTGGTCAGCATTTGAAGTGAAGAGCCCTTCATCCTTCAAAGGGTCCAGTTTCTTTTAGCCCTTTTTGGTTTTAGTACTTATTTCTTTTTTTCTGGCATAGTCGAGTTCATGTTCTGAAAAAGTGGATGTTTTATAGATAAAGGATTGTATATTGTATTGGGTTATGGTTCCTAGATTTGGATTTGGTTTTCAAACTTTATTTGGTTGTTCATCAAACTCTTTTATGTTATAAGTTCATTTCTACAATTTTATTTATGACTATGCTTATGATATAATGCTAAGAAGTCATCTCAGGCCTACATTAGTTTTAGATGATTTCCATGCTCAGGGCCACGGTTCGGGTCTTGAAAATATTAGTATTAGAGCATGGTTTAAGGTCCTAGGGTATCTACAAGATATGTTGAGTAGAATCCTGTTTATGGGTATTTAGAGCGCCACACTTATAACGGGAAGGTTATGAGGTATTTAGGAATGTTTCCCTTATTTGTGTTTTATTTTGTGCTAAAGTTTCTAGTTACTATAAATCTTCTATAAATCTTGGTTTACTCGCATTTTAGATAATGCCTCCATGAAGATCAGAAATTACCTTAGGATCTTAGAAAGGGAAATTACCTCCACGAATATCAGTCATTCATCCTTCAGAGGGAAGTTCTATAGTAACAAAGGGGAATTTTATTTCTTCACTTAGAGGTTAGAAATTAATATCCAAAGGTTGTCTATATCATCTAGTTGGGGTCAATGATTTTAAATCTGAAAGTCCCTCCCTACAGTTTATCCCTGTGGTTAATGAATTTCCCAAAGTTTTTCTTGACGATCTTCTTGAGATTCCTCTAGATAGGGAAATAGATTTTGGGATTGATCTCCTACTAGATATTCATCCTATTTCCATTCCTCTTTATAGGATAGCTCCGCCGGAGCTAAAAAAACTAAAGGAGCAATTATTTGATCTTCTTGATAAGGGTTTTATCCATCCTAGTATTTATTTTTAGGGTGCTCTTGTGATTTTTGTGTAGAATAAAGATGGGTCTCTTTGGGTGTGTATGGACTACTGTCAGTTGATTAAGGTCACCATAAAAAATAAGTACCCTCTTCTTAGGGTTGATGATCTCTTTAATCAGCTTTAGGGTTCTAAGTACTTATCTAAAATAGATCTCCATTCGTTATCATCAACTGAAAATTAGAGAGGTTGACATTCCCAAGATGGTTTTCCAAACCCGTTATGGACACTATACAATCTTGGTTATATCATTTGGATTGATTAATGCCTAGTCTTTCCTCATGGACCTTATGAATATGGTGTTCAGATCATTTTTGTATCTATATGTTATATTCTTCATTAAATACATCCTGGTGTATTCTAAAAGTGAGGAGGATCATACAAATCACCTCAAAATTGTGTTGTAGACTCTTAAGGACTAGGAATTGTATACAAAATTCTCTTAAATGTGAATTTTAGCTAAGTGTTATGACTTTTCTTGGGCATGTTGTACCTAGTAAAGGATTATAGTGGACCCATAAAAGATTGAGATGCTTAAGAAGTGGTCTAGACCAACAACTCTAACCAATATTAGGAGCTTTTTCAGCTTAGCAAGATACTATAGGAGGTTTATGGAGAGTTTCTCAGCTATTGCTACTTCGATAATGATGTTGACTCAGAAAAAGGTAAAGTTCTTGTGGTCTGATACTTGTGAGGGTAGTTTTGTGAAATTGAAGGATAAGATGACTTTTGCTCTAATTTTGACACTACCTGAGGGCACTGAGGGGTTTGTTGTGTATTGTGATGTATCTCTGAAGGGATGGGTTGTGTGTTGATACATCATGAGAAGGTGTTGTCTTATGCTTTCGGGCATCTTAAGGTTCATAAGAGAAATTACTCGGCTCACGATCTAGAGTTGGTGGCTTTTGTTTTTGCTTTGAAAAATTGGCATCCTTATTTATATAGCGTGTATATGGATATTTATTTTGACCATAAGAGCTTACAATATATGTTCACGCAGAAGGAATTGAACCTTAGGAAGAGACAATGGATTGAATCACTTAAGGACTATGACATGAGCTTGCATTATCACCTAGGTAAAGCTAATGTTGTTGCTGATGCTCATAGTAGGTTGTCCATGGAGAGTTTATCCTATATAGAAGAGGAGAGAGAATAATTGGTGAAGGACATTTACCAACTTACAAACTTAGGGGTTCACCTTTTAGACTCTGAGGGCGGAGGGGTGATCATTTATAAAGTGGTTAAAAATTGTCTCTTGGGGTTGAGGTCAAGGAGAAGAAGGTCCTGGATCCCATACTTATGCATATCAAAGATGATATGGGTCAATAAAAGGTTATATGTTTTGAGATTGGGGGAGATGACATCTTGAGATGTAGGTTGTGTGTTCCTGATGTAGATAGATTGCAGGAAAGTATCTTGACTAAAGCTCATGTGTCTAGATATACAGTTCATCTGGGTTCGACCAAAATGTATCATGACTTGAAAGAAATGTATTGGTGGAATAATATGAAAAAGGATATGGAAATTTTTTTCGCCAAGTGTATGGTCTGTCAAAAAGTCAAGGTTGAGCATTTAAGTCCAGGTGGTACTTTACAAGAGATACAATTGACAGTGTGGAAGTGGGATATGATTAATATGGATTTCATTCGGGGTCTTCTGTGATCTTGAAATCGGTATGACTCTATTTGGGTCATTGTGGATAGAAACACCAAGTCTGCTCAATTTTTTCCTGTGAGAACTAACTACGCAGGAGAGGATTATGCCAAGTTGTTCATTTAGGAGATAGTTAAGTTTCATGGGCCCTAGTTTCTATTATTTCTGACCGAGGTATGTTATTATCTTCTTATTTTTGGCATTTGTTTTAAAAAGGGTTGGGTACCCAGGTGAACCTTAGCACCACTTTCCACCCTCAAATAGATGGGCAAGTTGAGCGTAATATTTAGACTCTAGAAGGTCTGCTATGGTCTTGTGTAATTGACTTTAAAATAAGATGGGTTGACCACTTGCCTCTTATCGAATTTGTTTTCAACAATAGTTATCATTCCAACATCCAATGGCTCTTTTTAAGGATCTTTAGGGTAGAAGGTATAAGTCTCCGATTGGATGGTTCTAGGTACAATAGTAATTTTTGACTTGAATCATGATAAGGGATGTTACCAGGATAATTTCGAAAAGTTTCAAAATTTTCAAAAATCATTTGAGGCGATTTTGGGACCTCAAACCAGTAAGCCTCCGCGATAAGGGCGTGGCACGCTGGCTAAGCTCTGTGATAGCGATGTGCCATGCTACACAGCACAAATTGTACAATTTCATTTTTTTTGGCAATTGGAGCAAGGGATTTTTTGTCCTTTTCCTTATTAAACGACTTAAAATGCCTTTTAAACCCAATTATCCATCAGTAATCAATCTTTAACATTTCTCTTCTCCTCCCCAAACTCCCACGTCAAGAAACAAAAGGTTTTTCTCTAGAATTCAATTCCCCGGGCTATCAACTCCAATTTCTCCCGTTATTCAGGCATGTTGGACACTCCCAACTTTGATTATCATATTATTGAATCAAGTTACTTGATAATTATGTGTTTTTGATTGATTGATTAAACTAGGGTTGAGGATTTTTGGTTGCTAAACACGTATATTATTTTTCCCTTGTTTTAAATGGCCTATTTATGTTTTAAATGGTGGATTGCAGACTAAATTGGTGTCTCATGGTAATAGTGGAATTTAAAATTGGTTTTTTCACAATGTTATGGAGTTTTTATAATGATATTGACATGAACCTCAACCCACATTGTTAATTTGGCTTTAAACAAGGATTCTACATAGTTTTTAACTTATCTTTTGAAATATTGCATTGCATTAAATGGTAAAGGAATAAAGCAGTTTTTGGAATGTCCTTGGGGGCTATGGTTTTGGATTTTAATCGGAATATGGAGTCCAATTGGTTATGGTTTGGCGTAATTGGAGTGACTTGCAATTCTTCTTGGTATGACGATACTAATATAAAATTCCATAAGGAAAGACTTCATGGTTATTTGTTAATGGTATGAGAAAATTATTCTAATTGGTCTTAAAAGGAATTATGTAGCTCACTGAGAAGGTGTAGTCCCAGGGGAACCAACACTTGAAACCACTTTTTGCTGACGTTGGAAGTCTATAACCACTATGTCTGATTTGCACAATATATTTTTGGGAGGGTAATTGACTATTGGTGGCTTTAGCCTATTCTCCGGTATATGCCTCTAACATGGATTGGGGACCTTCTGGCAGGGGGATTCGAAACCATATAGCTCGTGGGGGTCTTTAGGTCAGTACGCGCTATACAGTTCAGGACTAAAATTTTAAACAATCATTCTTCATGTTCCTTGCCGCTATCCTGGCATCCTATATATATTTATAATTATTGTGTGTGGGATTTTTTTACTGGTTTTTGGTAAATAGATATCTTTTATCCCTTTCCTTGGGTTGCATGACAGTACTCGCCGTACTGAACATCCTTGGACTCTACATCGTATCATGATGTAGGTTCTGAGGGCTTTCCTTGTGACCCTATGAAACGTTAGGTGATATGGTACTCCTATTGGTTAGCATTTAAAGTGGTGAGCTCTCCATCCTTCGGAAGGCCTAGACTCTCCTTTAGTTTTCATTTATTATTCTAGTACTTTTGGAATTTTTTTGTCATAGTCGGGGACATCTCCCGGCTTGAATAGTATTCTATGTATTATAGGCTTTTATGTACAGTGTTGGGATGTTATTCTGAACTTGATAGTTTACTATTAAACTCATTTTTTAATTTTCATACTTCTCTCGTTCTATTGGTTAGCTTTCGCAGTGAATTGTTATTATTATTATGCTCTTGAAGCTAGGCTAAGAGGGTCATCTCTAGCTTTGGTTGGCTTGGGATGCCCATCACGGCCAGGCCTTGGATTGGGTCATGACAACAACTTATATTTTTGTTTCAACAACCAGGTAGAAAAAGATTATTGTCACGATCAAAATCGAGGCTTGGCCGTGACGAGCATCCAAAGCCAACCAAGGCCGGAGATGACTCCCTTAGCCTTATCTCAAGAGCACAGTAATAATAAAAAACTGCAGAAGCTAACCAGAAGAATAAGAGAGATGCAATAATCAAAAGAATAAGTCTGTGAGTCAAAATCAAATCTACAAAAAAAATACCCCAATACTGTCCACAAGACCCTAAACAAAGAATACCAAACAAGTCAGGACCTAACCCCGACTATGCCAGAAGAAAATCAAAAGAAAGTACTGAGATCATAAAGGACTAAAATAAATTAGTCCTTTCGAATGATGGGGGGCTCACCACTTCAACAACTATTCAAGATGAATATCAAACCACCTAATGCTGCACAGGGTCACAAAAAAAGTCCTCGGAACCTACATCATGAAATAATGTAGCACCCGGGGATGGTCAGTACAGCGAGTACTGACATGCAACCCAAGAAAAGGGATAAAATATACAAGTGCCAAACTAGTAATAGAACACGTGAATAAAATATATAGTTACCGTAAACTAGTCATAAAAACATGTTATCATCAACCATTAAGATAATAGGATGCCTGGATAGGGGACAAGGAACATTAGATATGACTGTTTAAAAATTTAATCCTAAACTATGTAGCTTATACTGATCTAAAGACACCCACGGACTATATGGGTCCAGCTCCCCCCGTCGAAAGGGTCCCAGTTTATGTTAGCCACATGTACAGGAGAGTTAGGCTAAAGCCACCAATAGTCAATTAACCTCCCAAAAATATACTGTGCAAATCAAACACAGTGTTCATAGACTCCCAGTGTCGGTAAACATGATTTGCAATGTTGGTCCCCGTGGGACTACAACTTCTCGGTAAGCTACACAATTTTCTTTAAGCCCAATTAAAATAATTTTTCCACATACTAATTGACCATGGAGTCTTTTATACAGGCATTACCAAATTGGTATCGTCATACCAAAAGAATTGCAAGTCATTCAAATTATGTCATACTATATCCATAGTCCATTTAACCATTTAGACTCTAATTTCCGTTTTAAAAATTCATAACCGAATCCCCCAAGGGCGTTTTCAAAATCCTATTACCTTTTTACCAATTAATATAATGCAATTTCTAAAGTACAATTTAGAGACTATGAAATCCTTGTTTAAAGATCAATTTATGATAAGGGTTAAAGTTCATGTCATTATCATGCCAAAATTCATAAACTTTGTGAAATCCAAAATACCAAATTCCACCCTAATCATAAGTCACAAATTCAGTTTACAATTCACCATTTAAACCATGAACAAAAACCATTAAAGAAAGAAATAGACAATGCAAGAGTATAACCACCAAAAATCCTCAACCCTAGTTTGAATTAAACAACGAAGAAACATGTATATATCAATCAATTTGATGCAAATAACATAAATAAGTAAAATAGGGAGTGTCCAACATGTAATTTTAATGGACGGGATTTGAGAATAACTTGAATTTGAAGCCTTGGTAGCTTGAATTTTGGAGAAGAACCCTTATTTGGTGTTCTTGAGGGATTGGGAGAAGAGGAATCGTGTATTTAGGTTATGGGCTGAGGGAAAACATGTTAGTACTAGTTATAGGATGATTTAGGACATAAATAACTAGTTTTCCCTAAAAAAACTAAAGAAAAATGTCAGTTTAGCATCTCTGGGAATATGGCCTGCAATGCTCTTATTGCGGAGATTACAATGCGTGGCAAGCCCTTATCGTGGATCCTATCTGGTTCGCTCGCAAAAATGCTCATAACTTTTCGCTCGGGTATTAGATTAAGGTAAAATCGGTAGCGTTTGAAAGGGGACCCAATTATCTTGCATTTGGTAGATCTTGATCTCCAAAATTTAATATATTTCAGAAGTTATACATGTTCAAAGTTGATCCTTGTAGGATCTAATACCAAAATTCAGTTGATAACAAAAGTTTTCAACTCAACTTTGCTTTAAGTGTTTCCTATGAACATTCTTCACCTAGAAAGCACTTTACGCACTAGGTAAATGATAATGACACATATACTTACATACAAATAATTAACATAAGGAAAAGTGGGATGTTGAAGTAAAGAAATGGCCTCTACGGAGCCAGTTTCTTTTCTATAGGCCAAAGATTATAGTTATGGGCCATTTGCAAACCTACATAAAGAGCTTCCAATTCAATCATTACATGACAAGTAGGCATTAAATCTATTATAATGTTATCACAATGTATAACCATCTGTTTGAATCGTTAAGTAATTTTTGGATCAACAATGCAAATGTACTTCTAATAATTATCCACGGCTCATATTTTTGTCTCAACAACTACGTAGAAAAAGGTTACTATTTTAGAAGGTGCAAACCTGGATTTGATGTGTCAAGAACTCAAATGTTGGCACTTATGTGACTCCTCTTTTAGCCGCTCACTTTGAAAGTGTCGTCCCAAAATAGTTAATATATTAGATTGTTTTTGTAACTTTCTAATGCTCAAAATTCATAAACAAATTCCAGAAAAGAGCTAACAAATAGCAGAAAGCTCTAAGTGTATTCCTTTTATTACTATTATTGTAGACGAATAATGAAAATGTTTGATATATCTCCAACCACATTCAGTTTCTCCAATCTGTGAAACACCTCGAGTTTGATGCCTATTTAGAAAAAACATAGACAAGCCTCTTAAAGTCAAGAAGCAGATTGGACAATATTCTAAGTACCATGGTTTATAAAATAATACTATATCAGGTACAATAGTGTAATATTTCTTTATTTTTAAAATAAATGTATGGATCGAATCCACCGACTACAAGAGTCGCAACTCAAAGCCATAATGTTCAAACCTGGATACTATCCTTGTCAGTTGGATCACCGAATTACAAATATCAAATGGTTATACAAGAATAAACCGCTACTTCAAAATTCTTTGCACCATATTCCCACTCGAAAATTTTACATAGAATCAACATTCAAGAAAATCAATAGAGAAGAAGGCCTCACAACAACAGCAAAGTTAGTGTAATCTGCACGTAAGGTCTGCTGTGGATAGTGTGTATGTAACCTTACTCTTATCTTGTTAAGGTAGAGAGACGGTTTCGGTCATATCCTTTGGCCAAAGTAACCCATATGAGAAATAATATTAAACGACACGAAAGATAGTTAAGAGCTATGTCAAGTTAGCTAGGATGACTTGCCTACAACCAAATGAAAAAGGATCATTAATATTTTTGAACTATCAAATGGAGTAGGCAAGTCATCCTTGGCTACTAAACAATACTCTCAAACTTTCAAATATGTGATGCACTTTGTTGGTGTCAATACCTCTATTTGTAGCTTCAAGAAGGGAAAAAAATGTGAACATAATTGGCCTAGTGACGATCTTCATATTTCTTTAAATTGTCCCTATTTGACATTATTCCTGTACTTGATCCCTTCATATTTGGAATATATTCGTTTATGATTTTGGATTAGGATTGAATGAATATTGTTCTTCAAAGAAACAATTATTCTAGCAAGTTCTCCATCACATATAATTTTTGGTCCAGAAAATTGCATAATCTCAATTGTCAACCTTATAGAAAAAGAACTACTTTCTCGACTTGGAAAAGCAAGTGCTACTTTTATTTTTTGAAAAAAATAATTGTGTGATAGCTCATTATTGAAGTACTTTTCTTGGATTTTACATTCAATCCACAGTAGATTGTGAATTTAACACATACGAAATATTACTTTTTCATGAATTTTACACCTTAATTATAAGTTTTTTTTTTTCTCTAGAACTATTACCATCTAGTTATTAAAACACACTTCAAAGCTGACTAGGTTAAATGTTAATGAAAACAATCACCAAAAGTCGTGTTTACTGGAAAAACAATATTATTGAATTTGTATGAAGTCAAAGACATACATCTTGAGTTCATCCGTAAGGTTCGGTTATTAATTAGTTAGATACATTTGTTTAAAGGGATGGATGAAAAATTAAGCAAATAAATAACTTCGCATAGATTGAAGTGATATTGGTCTTATCTCCGAAATTATTTCAAATAATGAGCATTGTAAAAAAAAGACCTGGTAAAAAATGAAAAGTTTGAAGCACAAAAATATGTGTATTGCCTATGTATTACTTAAATCTCTCTTACAATTGCGAAGATTTCTACTTATTTATAACAAAAGGTTATTAAAATCTCCACTGGAATCCTAAAGTACGACATTCCAATGACTGCCTTCCACATGGAAAAGCCGTTAGCCGCATGCCAACTAATACTCCTCTATCGCAGCAGGAATGATGTACGACCATATCTAACGTGTTTGTCCTTTTTGTTGTATTATTGGGACACATGGACCTTCTTTATTCTTGAATCAGAAGAACCCACCTTCTTACAATGAAAACTATCACATGGCTCTGATGATGAATCGGAGCTGAGTTCCACCGAAGTTGCCTTTGAAGCATATTGATGTAATACTCCGAAAATTCAAAGCAATGCTAGTGTCATGTTTCAATCTCATGTATAGTACATTATTGTTCTTTGATAGTTTTATGAGTTAGTTTGATGTATGTTTGGGTCTCAAATAACTTTCAGCTATTAGATAAATTGAAATAACCCTTACCGATTAAAATTTTGATAAGAATGTTGTCTTAGTCAACTTCAAACGAGAATATCTTTAGCTCTACTTAGAATTTTCCATCTCACAACCCACCAAGTTGTAGGAAATTGAATTAGTTTTCCAACGATACCTATACTGCCCAAATCTGATACTCGGGTGAGAAGTTATGACACTTTTAGTGAAAGCAGTAGCTCAATACGAGCAACACCAAATCGCACCGATGTGCCATTTTGCAATTGTCGCTTTCCAGTAAGGCTCCGCGATTGGAATCGTATCATGCTGAAATGTCAATTTAGAATTGTCTTTTTCCAGTGACGCAACACGATAGCACCACGCTGCGCCAGGGTGCCAGTTGGCACTCATCAATTTTCAGTGACGCAACGCGATTCCACCGCGTCGCATAAAAGTACATTTTCGTACTTGTCTATGGAATACAGTTTCAGCCAAATTTTAGTGGCTCACCGCAATGGCACCGCGTCGCGGTGAAGCCCAAAAATGGAATTTCAGTGACAAAAATGTTTAATTATTTCAGTGGCAGTTGGGTCTTTTTCTATGACCCTAATCAGTCCAAAACAAAAAATCAATGCCGTAAACCTACTTAGTCATTATTTTTTAAATTCCTCTCAAATCAAGAGCATTCTCTCTCAAATAGAAAACCCTAGCCTAAAAAATTCAGGATCAAATTTCAAGAACTCACCATCAATTCTCATGGATTTATCAACCCAGGCATGTTAAGTGTTCATCCATGGGTTCCTTCCTCCCATGGAATCCAAGTATCTTCTTTTAAATCTAAATTTGTGATCTTTACAAGTTATTATGATTTTAAATTGTGATTTTAACCATGAACTCCCATGAATTAAAATTCTATACCAAGTTTACATGAAATTATTGTTGTTTATCAGACCTCATATGTTCTAATGTTGTTATTCACTGATTTAAATCATGATTTGTGTTATTGATGTCGAAATCATATTATTACTCCAAGTTTCATACTATTCCCATGATTATCTTAAACTATGAATATCAAGTGTTTGATGAAATGCCTACAAGAATGGATTTTTAATAAATTTTTCCATATTATGTCCCTAAAGTTTAGTACTATTTTACTATTATTGCTATTGAGTCATAGGGGTTATGAATTCCCAAAACCTTAGCTTTTTACCTAGTCTCAATAACTTTGGATTAGTTTAAGAATATGTTATGAGCTTTATCAGTTCAGTCAGTCATCAAAATCAGTTAACCTTAGAACGGTTCAGTATTCCGAGTCAGTTCAGTTGGGAGTAGAATTAAGCACCGAGCGAGTGCAGGGATGACGACTTCCCCTTCAGATAGGTAGAGTCATTAGTAGCAGTCCCTGTACTCCAAAACTACGTAGCCAGCATAGGATATGAGGAGTCACCCGTCAGATTTGGCTTGACTACCTCACAGGGGTCACCCGTCAATTTAGGCTTGACACCCTTAGTCCTTCAGGATAGTACATCAGTGTAGTAGATCCACACAACCATCATTAGTACCCGTGGCACGGTACTAATACCCTTCTAACTGGGGTTACAGGTTGAACTCCGATTAGCTCAGATTGGGGCATATTAGTTAGATGATACCTCCCATAGTCTCAGTCCAGTAATTAGTTTAGTAATTCAGTTTTAGATGCTTGACAACAACATACAGATATCGGTGATTTAGTTATCAGATTTCAGTATTTCCAAATTTCCAAATTTTATTTAGAACATGTTATATGCTTGGTCATGCATCCTCAATACTTATAGATTTAATACATCCTCAATATTTACAGATTTCACATATCCTCAGTATCTACAGATTTCATGCACTTTATTCAGTACTTCATGTTATATATATATATATATATATTCAGACAGTTATTATTCATGTTCATGAAACCATGCATATCATCCTACCTCATTTAGCATACCAGTACATTCAAAGTACTGATCGCATACTCTTTTCTTACGTTATGATGTATCATATCATAGGTTTGGATGCTCAGTTCCTGGATGACGCATAGACCGTCTCGATTATCAGCCTTAGTAGTGGTGAGTCCTCATATTTCGAGGACAGACTATATTTATTTTTATGTTTTCAGTTTAGTAGTTAGTTGGGGCCTGTCCCATCAACTCTCATTCAGTTAGTTTAGAGGCTTTCAGATATTTTAGACAGTTAGTCAGTTCTGATATTTTAGTTTTCACTGTCAGATGTGTTTATTAGATTTATTACTTAAAACTTTATGGAATTCCTCAGTTAAATTCTGCATATGACCTTTGCTATCAATTTTACTCAATGCCCATAGCAGGTACCAGCTCATTAGTTAGCTTGTGGTACCTCGAGAGTGTAAGCACTGTATGGTGCCCAAGGTGTACTCTCAGGAATTACAAACTTGGTATCAGAGCCTAAGGTTTTAAAGTGTCTTAGGAACTCTGACTGTCGCATTAAGTAGAGTCTTGTGCATGGGTGTGAAGGGTGCCACACTTATAGAAAAGAGGCTACGAGGTATTTTAGGAAAAGTTTCCCTTCTTTCAGTGTTCATGTCATGAGACTGATCATGATGCTCATGTTAAACTCTCTGTCTAATATATTCCCCCTTCCATTTTCATAACATGCCTCTTAGAAAGACATATGGTAGAAAAAATGTAAACCAGCCAACACCTTCACCCATTTAGGAAGATCCCCTAAATGAGCATGTTTCTCATGAAGAGTTTAGAGTTGCATTCACTACCCTATCTCACTCTGTAGCAGCTAATAATACTCAGACAGCCGTTGTTCTGGCTAACCCAGTGGCCAATACTGTCACTGCTAGGATTTGAGACTTTACCCAAATGAATCCTCCTCTATTTTCAGGATCCAAATTTGAAGAGGATCCGCAGGAATTCTTAGACATAGTGTAGAAGGTAAAGGATATTATGGGAGTAATTGCTAATAAGAGTGCTGAGTTAGTTGCCTATAAGTTTCAGGATGTGGATCATACATGGTTTAAGTAGTGGAAGGTAGATAAAGGTGCAGATGCAGGGCCTATAGAATGGGAAGAGTTTGCTATAGCTTTCTTAGATAGGTTCTTCCCGTTGGAGCTGAGCAAATCCAAGGTGTTAGAGTTTATATACTTGAGGTAGGGCAAAAATGTGTCAAGGAGTATTCCCTCAAGGTTACTCAGTTGGCTAGGAATGCTCCTCTTGTGGTAGCTGATAGTAGATCTAAGATGAGTAAGTTTGTGTCTGGTATATCTGAAAGTATGGTCAAGGAGTATAGGATTGATATATAGATTAAGGAGATGGACTTGTCTAGGTTAATGGTCCATGACCAATAGATTGAGGAGCAGAAGACTAAGAAGAAAGAGAGAGAGAATAAGAAGGCTAGAACGGGTAGCATTAGTTTCAATCAGCCAATGTCAGAAGGTGGTAACCGTCCTTAATTTTGTAAAAAATATTCAGTCCCAGCTCTATCTTCAGCTAGTGCCACAGTACCCAAATTCAGAAATGACAATTGGGATAGGGTGTCAAGCTCTAAGTCCCAACGTAGTGTTAACAGTGGTCGTACCAATCCTATTTGCCAGAAATATGGTAAAAACCATAAGGGTGAGTGTAGAGCAGGCATTGATGAATGCTTTGGGTGTGGAAAGCCTGGTCATCGAATTCGGGAGTGTCGGATAGTTTCTTTGAAAGGTAGGGATTTGTGCCAATAGGGTTAGTTCCATCAGTCATCAGTTCTAGTTGGCCACCCGACTCAGTAGGGTGCCGCTTTCAATACTACCAATGGTCAGTGTTCAAACAGATTGTATGCCTTTCAGTCTCGACAGGATCAGGAAAATATCCCAATATGGTCACTGGTACATTACAAGTCTTTCATTTATATGTTTATGCTTTATTAGACCCTGGAGCTTCTCTTTCTTTTGTAACCCCTTATATAGACGTTAACTTCGAAGTCAGTCTTGAAATCCTAGAAAAGCCCTTTTCAGTTTTTACCCCAGTAGGTGTCTTTATTATAGCCAGGTAGGTATACAGGAACTGTCCGGTCATAATATCTCAGAAAGTCACTTCAGTGGATCTTGTAGAGTTAGAAATAACGGATTTTGACATCATTATCAGCATGGATTGGCTTCACTTATGTGATGCTTCAGTTGATTATAGAAATAGAATAGTTCATTTTTAGCTTCCAAATGAACCAGTCCTTGAATAAAGGGTTATTATTACAGCTCTTAATGGTCAATTTGTTTTGTACCTTAGAGAAAAAAAGGTGATATCCAAGGGGTGTATTTATCATCTTATCCGAGTCAAAGAATTTAAGTTTGAGACTCTAAATCTTGAGTCAGTTTTAGTAGTGAGGGAATTTCCAGATGTGTTCCCTGAAGATCTTTCTGGAGTTTCTCCCGAGAGGGAAATGGACTTTGGAATAGACCTAAAGGTTTTGTCCCAATGGATTTTCCTTGTACGGTTTTTAATGAGCCAACCTATATGCGTATTGTTAGAGATGTGTACTCTTTTTCCTTCACCAAATTTTTTATCCCTCTGAGTTTTTTTTCTAGTAAGGTTTTAATGAGGCACATTATCTATCAATTAGACATTCAAGGGGGAGTGTTATGAATGTATATACATTATAGTGAATGTCTATCAAGAATATAGATAAAATCTATCAAGATCTAGTTGATATCTATCAGGATTTAAAGTGCTTGTCTTTTAGTCAGAAATTAGGAGTAAATTTTCCCTATAAATAGAAGGGCTTCCTTCATTGTAACTCTATTCTTTCTATTTGTTCTTGTTCTTGCTTTATATTTTCTTGTTCTGACTTTATTTTTTATATCAGGGATACCTAACTTCTCGATTTTTGATCTTTTTAATCAGTTTTTAGCTTTTTTTTTAAAGTAATTTTTAATTCTACCAAAAACCTAAAAAAAGCTAGAAAAAAAATAAATTAAAAACTGATTTGACTAGATAGATCCAAACGGGCTCGTAGTTTATATAGGTTTTGATAAAGTTTTACTGTTATGTTTTGAAAAATAAAACCACATATTATGTTTTGTAATATTTTATCTCATTTAGTATATTTATGTGATTCTCCCTTATCTAATATTTGTTCACATTGACATCAAGTTAGGCTTTGGTAGCCTAAATTATCTATCCATATTCACTCTTCTAAAATCACATTATTCATATTTACTCTTAATATTCATAGATCAATTAATTATCTAATATCTAGATAAAATGATCTAAGAAATTTCACAACAAATTGATCAAGAAATTTCTTAAATGTGAAAAATTTAAGAATTTTCTTGATCAATTTTCTAAGATAATTATCTAAGAAATTGGTCTAATCTCTTAATATTTCTAGAGAAATTATCTATCCATATCCATTATCTTATGGTTAAAAACAAGTAATTATCTAATATTTACTCTTAATATTCCTAGATTAAGAGTAAGAAGTTCATAGTAAAGAGCAATTGTGATGCAAATATGAATAACCAATATAAGCCCAGCTACGAGAAAGGGAAAACGCAATGTATCAGTTTCTATAGTGTAATATTTCTTCATTTTAAAAATAAATGTATGGATTGAATCCATTGACTACGAAAGTCGCAACTCAAAATCCTAATATTCAAATCCTGAATACTATCTTTTTAATTGGATCACTAAATTTCAAATACCAAATGGTTATACAAAAGATAATCATGTTAAACCTTTACTTCAAAACTTTTTGCACCATATTCACACTTAAAAACTTGACATAGAATTAACTTTTAAGAAAATCAATGGAGAAGAATGTAATATCCCATACTAATCCTAGCTCGATTCAGCTCTTAGTTGCATGCTTAAGGGGCTTAAGGCTTGAAATTTTCACTAAGTGTTGGGGACTTAGCCATTTTCAAGACCCCTAAACTTAGAGGATTTTCATTTTGGTCTTTCCGACCCCGAGACGTTAGTTTTTGAGTTAATTTATGTTTAGGAATGTAAGAAGTATGTCTCGGGGGAGTTTTGAATTTTTCGGACAAGATTTGGGGCACGTTTGGATCACAAATCCGACAAGTCACTGCGATAGGGCCGTGTCGCGGTGACATTCCCTTTGGCACGTACATCACAACGCGGTGAAGGTGTTTTCGTCCAGTGCTTGATTTATAATTTTAATGCATATGTCATAATCTTTATCCTAGTGTGTGAAGTGCTTATTAGGTGAAGAATGTTCATAGGAATCACTTAGAACAAAGTTGAGCTAAGAGTCTTTGATTCGTCCAAAGTTTGGTATTCAATTCTACAAGGGTCAACTTTGAACGTGTATAACTTTTGATATAACTGAAATTTTTCATATCAAGACCCACCAAATTGTTGATAATTTAACTAGCTTTCCAACGATATCAATTTTGTCTTAATCCGATACCTGAGCAAAAAGTTATGATCATTTTTGTCAGAACCAGTAAGCCACCGCGATAAGACCACATCGCGATGAGCCTTTAATCCATAGTCCAGTTATGAATTTTTGGTTTAAATGATTGAGGGGAAATTGGATGTTTTCCCACCTCAACCCAATCGTTCATAACATGATTTAGGCACCAGTTAGGTCATTATTTTGCCCATCTTCTTCATTTTTTCTCTCAAGAAAACCCTACTAATCCCCCAAGATCATCAATTCAGTTACGTTCTCTCCAAGGAAACCAAGAATTCAAGTTCCCCAATTTCAAGAACCTTCAAGAAAGCATAAAGATTGATGTTTTCCTTTCAAGCTTAAGGGTTTAAGGTATGTGGGAGTTCATCCATGGATCCCCTTTCACCCATGGAGCCCAAAAAACTTTTCTTTAATTAAAGATATAAACTTTCTCTTTTGTTTATGAAGTATCATTTGTTCAAGATGAATTTAAATCATGAATTCCTTAGTAATTTGACTAAATTCATGTCCAAGGATGTTTTCATGAAAAGTTAGGTTATCTTATGCTTTAAGTTTTGATTCCCAAGACGTATCCAATTGAATTTTATGTTATAATATCGAATTATGAACTTTGTTATGTCTACAAGGGTTTCCAAGTGAATTAATCCATACATGCCTTGAGTTGCAAGTTTCCATGTCCTATCCCATTGATTTCATGTTAAACCCGCAACTTATGAATTTAGTCTTACACTCATGATGTTTTCATATGTATATCATATTCCCATGTTTAAGAGCATGGCCTCACATGTGGTTAATGAAATACCTAAGACTTGGATTTTGAATAATGATCCTTTATTATGGTTTTAAAGCTTCATATGTCCTTTTTGATAATTTCATTCAGTGCTGGGGGTTATGAATAATCGATACTTAGCTCTTTCCATAGTTTTAGTATTTTTAGAATAATTTTAGATAACCATGAGCTTCGTCATTCAGTTAGTTATCATGATGATTTGTTTGCTCAGTTAAGCTTAGTTCAGTTCAGTAATCAGTGTCATTTAGTTAGGGGTAGGATTTAGCACCGAGCGAACCCAGGAATGGGGGCTCACCTACCAATAGAGGGTGTGACCTTTAGTAGCAGTCCTTTAGTTCTAGAACTACGTCACCAGTGTAGGCTAGAGATGTCAACCTGCCAATTGAGGGTTGATAAAGTGTTTACCTGCCAGTTGAGGGTAACACATATCTCATTAGAGCACCTGCCAGTTGAGGGTGACTCTTTAGTGGATCCACACAGCCATTGTTAGTATCCGTGACACGGTACTGATACCTTTCCAACTGAGGTTACTGGTTGGATCCCAATTAGCTTAGTTGGGGCATATTGGTTAGATAATACGTCCCACAGTCTCAGTTTAGTATTTGATATAAAATTTAGTTAAGTTTTTCTTGACCATGGAATATATTCTATTAGTTATTCAGTTATCAGATTTTAGTATTTCTATTTACAGACTATTTCAGAATCATGTTATAGGCTTAGTCATGCATTCTTAGATATCACAGTTTTCATGCATTCATGCTAAGTATATTTGTGTATTCAAATCCTTGAGTTATGATAGTTTTCACTCCGTAGTTTCAGACCCAGTATTCATATGGTACCCATGTTTTACTATCTTTCAGCTTCAGTTCTACTTATATTATAAAAGTAGAGTTTAAAGAAACTAAATGTAGTAATTCACCAACTAATCAGATTATGTTTGTTACTCATGTTTTAAGATATTTCAGCTTTCAGTCTATTTCAGTCACTTGGTGAGTCTACTTATACTTAACATCATGTTTTAAGATTAAGTATGAAACCAGTTTTGCTTATTACATTCACCCTCACTCACTCAGTACATTTCAGAAGTACTGATCTATGTATATGTTTGTGTGGCTACATTGTTTCATAATGTAGGTACTAGTTGTAGTCCACATATCATGATCAGACAGCTGTAGTTCTAGCCAGCAGGTGATGAGTTCTCCTATTTCTCTAATCGTGACAAAGAAGAACTCATAACAACAACATATTCAGTGTAATCTGTAAGTAGGGTTTGAAAAGGAAAGTATGTATGTATCCTTACTCCTATCTTGTAAAGATAGAGAGACTACTTTCGTTATATCCTTCTTCCGAAACAACCCATGTTAAAAATAGTATTAAAAGAAAATACAATAATGAAAAATGCCTTACATGAAAGATAATTAAGAGCTATGTCAAGTTTGCTGGATG
Source organism: Capsicum annuum (assembly GCF_002878395.1). Classification (NCBI taxonomy): domain Eukaryota; kingdom Viridiplantae; phylum Streptophyta; class Magnoliopsida; order Solanales; family Solanaceae; genus Capsicum; species Capsicum annuum. The sequence goes on from NC_061117.1 coordinate 12,465,238, forward strand.
ACTTGCCTATGACCAAATAAAAAAAGGATCATTAATTTTTTGAACTATCAAATGGAGTAGACAAGTCATCCTTGGCTACTAAACAATACTTTGAACTTCAAATATCTGATGCACTTAGTTGGTGTTAATGCCTCTATTTATAGCTTAAAAAGGGGGAAAGATGTGAACATAATTGTCCTAGTGATGATCTTCATATTTTCTTTTCTTTATGATCATCATATTTCTTTAAATTTTTCCTATTTGACATTCTTCTTGTTTGATCCCTTCATATTTGAAATATATTCCTTTATGATTTTGGATTAGTATTTGAGTGAATATTGTTCTTCAAAGGTACAATTATTCTAGCAAGTTCTGCATCATAAATAATTTTTTGTCAAAAAATTGCATAATCTCAATTGTCAATCTTATAGAAAAAGAACTACTTTCTTGACTTGGAAAAACAAATGCTACTTTTATTTTTTGAAAAAAATAATTGAGTGATTTTGTCATGACTCGAATTACGGCCCGGGCCATGACAAGCATCCCAAATCAACCAAGTCCTGAGATAACCCCTTAACCTTACCTCAAGAGCATGATAAAAATAATAAAATTCGAAAGCTAACAAATAGAATAAGAAGATGCACTAACAAAAAGAGTAAGTTTGTGAGTCAAAAGCCAAATCCACAAAGTAATAACCCAACCCTGTCCATAAAGCCTCTAACCAAGAAATACTAATCAATTCGGGATATGACACCGACTATGCAAGAACAAAACCCAAAAGTACAAAAGTAGTAAAGATACTAAGAGAAAAACAACGCCTTCCTAGTGATGGAGGGCTCACCACTTCACCAGCTGTCCAGTATGAATACCAAACAACCTAACGTTGCACATGTCCAAAGAAAAATCCCTCCAAACCTTCATTATGAAATGATGCAGCATCCGGGGATCGTCAGTACGATGAGTACTAGCATGCAATCTAAGAAAAGGGATAAAATATACATGTACCAAAACCAATAATAAAACACATTCCTGGTAATAATAATGTAGTAGAATACTAGGTAGGGGACAAGGGACATAAAATATGACCATTAAAACTTTAATCCTGAACTATGTAGGTCATATCAACCTTAGGCATCCATGGACTATATGGGTCCGGCTCTCCCCACCTGAAGGGCCCCAGTCCATGTTAGCCATATTGGACTGAAAAAATTAGGCTAAAGTCATCAATAGTCAATAGCCTCTCAAAAACATACTATGTAAAGAAAACACAATGGTCATAGACCCCCAATGTTGGAAAACGTGATTTTTATAGTTGATCCCCCAGGACTACACCTTATCGACAAGATACACAATTTTCTTTAAATTCAATTAAAATATTTTCACACACCATTAACTATGAAATCTTTTATTAACGCATTCTCAAATTGATATCGTCTTACCAAGAGACTTGCGAACCATTCCAATTATGCCATACTGCCCCAAGAGCATTTCTAAAATTCTTTTACCTTTTTACCAGTTAATGTTATGCATTTTGCTAATGAACAGTTTATACACTATGAAATTCTTGTTTAGAAACTTATAATGTGGATTGAGGTTCATGCACTTATCACTATGAAAAAGTCCATAAATGTTATGAAACTCAGTTACCAAATTTCATCCTTATCATATGACAAAATTTCAGTTTACAATACACCATTCAATCTTGGAGAAACCATTAAACAAGGGAAAATTAATGCAAGTACATAATAATCCAAATCCTCAACCTTAGTTTAAATTAATTATTCAAAAACATGTCAATAACAAGTAAACCGACACAATGTAATAATAATTAAAATAGGGAGTGTTCAAGTTGCCTTCTGAAAAGAACTTGAATTTGAAGCCTTATTATGATTTTTCTTGGGAATATAGAGGAAAAAGAACGTGAAAAATCCTCCAACTGATGAGAAGTTTATGTAGGGTCTTAAGTCATTTAATAAGGTAAAAGGTAAAAAACCCTCACCCATACAAAAAGGAAACTGGGTGTTTTGTTCCCTTGGGTGTGAGATGCTCTTACTGCGGTGTGCCCACGATGTGGCACACTGCAATCGTGGACCCTATTTGGTTCGGGGCCCCAAAATGACCTCGAATTCTTTTTGAAAATTTTAAAACTCTCCGTAAGGATCCCTTTAACACCCCTAAACATATTTCAAGTCAAAATCACTATAAACACAAGGAAGGGTCCAAAACAAAATCGTTAAAGATTTTGGGGTCTTACATTATCCCCCGTTAAGATTTCGTCCTTAAATGAGAGGTTAGGACACCCTTGGAATGATAATAGGATAAAAATATAGGGATTCAAGAACAAACATGAAAATTTATCAAGAGAAGAAGTTAAATTCATACCTAAAGAACTTTTGTGTATTTAGCTTTCATATCCTTTTTCGATTCCCATGTAGCCTCTTCTACCTTTTGGTTCCTCCAAAGAACCTTTAATGGAGATATTTTCTTAGTTCTCAATTTTTGAACTTGCCTATCCAAGATTTTAATTGCAATTTCCTCGTAGGACAATGAATATTTAGCACCAATATATTTAACGGGCACCACTAAGGAAGGATCACCAACATAATTTTTGAGCATAGGCACATGAAAGACGGGGTAGACTGAGGCCAAGTTTACTGGTAAATCCAATCTATAGGCAACATTTCCAATCCTTCTTACAAATTGATACTGACCAATGTAACCGGGACTAAGCTTTCCCTTTTCCCTAAATCTTATAGTCTTTTTCATAGGAAAAACCTTCAAACTCAATCATCGACTTCAAGATCCAACCCCCTTCACATCACATCTGCATAGGAATTTTGGTGACTTTGAGCAGTCTGAAGACTTTCTCAAATCACCTTCACATTGTCAATCGCTTAGTGTACAAAGTCAAGTCCAAACAACCTAGTTTTACCTACCTTAAACCACCCAATCGGAGACCTATGTGTTTTACCATAAATGGCCTCAAAAGGGGCCATTTAGATGCTGGAATGATAACTATTATTATAAGCGAACTCGATAAGCAGTAAATGATCATCCCAACTTTCTTTAAAGTTAATTACACTGGACCTTAGCATATATCTAGATTCTGAATAGTACTCGCCGCTTGTCCATCCATGTGATGGTGGAAAGTGGTACTAAGGTTCACTTAGGTAGCCAACCCCTCCTGAAAAGAATGCCAAAAATGAGAAAAAAGTTATGTACCTTGGTTAGAAACAATAGACACCAAGGATCCATGCAACTGAAGTATCTCCTGAATGAGTAACTTTGCATAATCCTTTCCTAAGTAATTAGTCTTCACAGGCAAGAAGTGAGCAAACTTGTTCATTCTATCCACAATAACCCAAATAGAATCGCATTGATTTTGAGACTATGGAAGACCTGTAACAAAATCCATATTAATCATATCCCACTTCCATATGGTAAATTCTATCTCTTGAGTGGTATCACCTGGCCTCAAATTCTCAACCTTGACTTGTTGACAAACCATACACTTGGCAACAAATCCTGCTACATCCATCTTTATATTATTATACCAATACATTTCCTTTAAGTCACGATAGATCTTCGTCAAACCCGAATGAATTGTATAGATGGGCATGTGAGCTTTGATCAAAATCTTTTTCCACAGACCATCTATATTAGGAACACATAACCTTTCTTGTTATCTCAGGATACCATCTTCCCAAGTTTTGAAAGCCATAACCTTTTGTTGACCCACATCCTCTTTTATTTTCATAAGTATGGAATCTAGAACCTTTCTATCCTTAAATTCGACATGAAGGGATGACATACTACTTCCTAGATGATCACTCCCCCATACTTAGAGTCTAAAAAGCAAACTCCTAAATTGGATATCCAGTGAATATCCTTCAACAATCTTCTTTTTTCCAACTCAATGTGAGGCAAACTCTTTATGGACAACCTAGTAAGAGCATTAACAACAACATTAGCTTTATCGGGGTGGTAGTGCAGACTTATATTTTAATTCTTAAGAAATTCAAACCATCGTTTCTTCCTGAGGTTTAATTTTTTCTACGTGAACACATCATGCAAGCTTTTATGGTCTGAATAAATATCCACATGCACCCCATATAAATAGTGACACTAAATTTTCAATTCTAAAACTACAACCGCCAACTCCGAATCATGGATTGGGTAATTCCTCGCATAGACCTTAAGCTTCCTAAAAGCATAAGCTACCACTTTCTGTGCCACATCAAAACAAAATCCAATCCTACACATGATACATCATAATACACAACGAACCACTCAGTACCCTCAGGTAGGGTAAAAAATAGGAGTCGAAGTTAATCAATCCTTTAATTTCACGAAACCTCCCTCATAAGCATCATATCATAGAAACTTTATCTTTTTCTGAGTCAAACTCGTAAGTGGAGCAACTATTGATGAGAAACTCTTCACAAATATCCTATAATACCTGTCAAGGCCAAGAAACTCCTAGTGTTGGTTGGAGTCATGGGTCTAGGCCACTTCTTAACCGCCTCAATCTTTTAAGGACCCATCTTAATCCCTTCACTAGATACAACATGCTCAAGAAAGGTTACTACAGTTAGACAAAATTTAGGCTTAGAAAATTTTGCATACAACTTCTGATCCTGTAAGATCTGTAACATTATTCGGAGGTGACTTGTATGATTGTAAAACCCCAAATTTTTGGTCCTTCAAATTTTCTTGACTTTGGAGCCTACTACTCAAGTAACGACTCATCTTATGAGTCGTAAGGTGTTTATATAGCCCGCAGCGCCCAATCATAGTGTGCCCAGTAAAGACTGACCTAGCTTCTACATTGATTACGACTAAATATAATGATTTGTATAGATGCTCTCCGAGTCATTGTGTGCTTCTATAAGTACCCTAGTGTAGGTGCCTAGGGAATTATGACTAGGACCTTATGCGTCGTAAGGTTTATGTACGAGTCATATAGTGAACTCGTAGGGTCAATAGTTTGGATGCCTTGAGACACTGTCCTGACTACCAGTCAAAGGAACGACTCGTAGCTAGTTGTTATGAGTCGTAGGGTGACTTGTAACGACTAGGCGGTAACTTTCAGATAATAAAGTGGAGGTATTTTGGTCAATTACCTCTTTTCCCACATAGACTCTACATCTATAAAGCACCAAAAAAGGATTGTTTTCAACATGTTGGCATACCAAACACACTCATAAACTTTCTCAAAATTCTCCATTCAGAGGCAAGGCTGGGATTTTAAGAAATTGGTCATCTAGGGCTCTAAGGCTGATTTCTTCTTCAAATTTCTTTGAGAATAAGGCATGTATCTCTTTCCCTAAAATTGTTTTTTCATTTTTGCATGAATTAGTTTAATATTCAAATTATTTCGATGTTGGGTTTTGAATGATGGGTTGAAGGTTTTGGATGTAAATTGTTTAAGTGCTTTTCTCATGATTATTATGAATTTATTATGCATTGAATTGATGGTTTGTGAACTCATTAGGGTGCATGGGAATGGTGAATGGAATAGAGGTACAAGGATTCCCCAAATTTATAAATAATGGAACTAGGGGTACAAGGATTCCCCGAAATAATTGGATTTTGGTATTGAAATCGATGAGAACCTCAACCCACTTGTGTAATACATTTGTTTTGTAATGTGAATAATCATTTGACTTGTCCTACTTTTCTTAAAACTAACGCATTGCATAAATAGCTAACAGATAAGAATAAGTTTGAAAACCTTTTGGGGTACAAGGATTCCCCCAAGTGAATGATTTTCTTCATAACCTTGTGAGGTACAAGGAATCCCCCAAGTTGATTTAATAATATGGTTTGTGGGTATGAAGATTCCCCCAAGTAATGGCTTAATGGAATTAGCTTGCAAGCTTTAGTCAGTATGATGATACCACTTCATAATGTCATAATAATTGACTTCTTGAATTAATACATGGGTTATGTTTTAAATTTTTTAATTAGGCTTAAAGTGGGTTGTGTATCTAGCCGTGAAGTTAGAGGTCCCAAAGGGATGACGCTAGAAAATCACATTTATCGATGTAAGGGTTGGTCTTGATGATCGTGTGCTTATGTCACACTATATATACCTACATCATGGATGACATAGGGTACGAGGATTCCCCGACCTTTTATGATATCTCTGATATGTGCAGCTAACACGCATTGGGGCCCAACCAGGGAAAGACAACTAGGCTCATATATCCCATGGTTAGTTTTATGACGGACAAGCTACATAGTCCAGGCTAATGTTTTAATATTTATGCTAAACCTTTTTACCTCTCCCAAGATCTTATATATATATATATATGTATGTGTGTGTGTGTATGTGTACATGAGCATTGATTTTGGATGGTTTTAAAATGATGGAATTATTTTATCCTCTTATACCTAAGTTATATGCTAGTGCTCAACCTGATAACTATCTCTAGATGTTTGATTCCCATGCGATGCAGGACATGGAGACACTTTTTCTTTTTCTATATAGTGATAGGATTTTTGGGTTATCAGTAGTTAGCTTGAAGTGGTGAGCTTCATTTATTTGGAAGAGATTCATTTCATGGTTCTACCATTCTCTTAGGTCATACACAATTTATATGGTTTCTTTTTGGCTATTGTTGGGGTATGTCCCAACTTAGATTATATTTAGTGTTGTCGTAGAGGTTTTATGGATTACTGTGGATTGGGATGTATTGAAATTTATAAATTCTTTTGAGTTTCCTATCTTGTTTTATATTTTTAACTCAATTTATCTTGTTATACATTTAAAATTCATCTACTAGCTATATTTTGTTCTGTTTGGCTAGGCAAAAGGGGTGGTATCTGGTCCATGATGGATTTGAGATACCCATCACGGCCAGGCCTTGGTTCAAACTATGAAAAAGTTAGTATCATAGCCTAGGTCCATGGTCAATTGGATATCCACAAAGTCATGTCAAGTAGAGTCTCTTTTACGGTGCGTAGCACGCCAAACTTATAAGGAGAGGCTATGAGGCATTTAAGAATGTTTCCATTTCTTATTTTCTATTTTTGGGCTATAGAGTCTAAGGTTTTGAAAACACTCTAACTTCTGATTAATTGAATTTAGATCAAGCTTCCGCAAAGATCTGATACTTGTAGAGACTCTTCCACCCCGCTTGATGACTATGTGGATAGAACTCATCCTACTTATGGGCAAGGACTCGATCTAGGGTCCCTAATTTTGAATGTCCTCCTGGAGTTCCATTAGTCCCCACTAATTCTTCTTCAGTTGGTGATACTCATGCTTAGTCACCTCAAGGAGATATTTCTAATGCCGAGTTCCATCGTTTTATTCATCTGTTAACCTATTAGTTGCCTCTCTGTAATGGCAGTCCGGTCTTATTAGTGGAAGAATGAATCAGGAAAAGGTAAGAGAATGAAAGAAAAAAACGTTTAGATATTCAGAGCAGGGTGAAGTTCATCAAAATAATGGTACGCATGGGAAACAGGTGATTAGGGGAGTTCTTATATGACTGTTGAGTCTCCTTATCCTAGGTCTTCTAGTGTTCATTGCATTTAGGAAAATAATGAGTTTGGGATATAGGGTGCCAATCTTAGGCCAGTGAAGCTCAGTCATCCCCACCTTATCCTTCTTGTTGGGTTTATGGTCAGTTACATCGTGATTTCTATAGTAAGGGAGTAATAAGTTCTTTAATTGTGATCAGCTTGGCCACATGAAGCAAAAATATGCTTTAAGGGTTACAAATGGGCTAATAAGGTCCCTGTTGCTATGTCACTAGTTCCTGTACCATAGGGTGCTACTTCTACTAGCGACACTGGACAAAATTATCTTTATACTCTTACCAGCCATCAGGAATTTAAGGTATCTCCGGATGTTATCACTGGTACATTAAAGCTCTTTTTCTCATGATGTGTACTTTTTACTTGATCTGAGGTCTACTCTTTCTTATGTGGCCCCTTACATGGCTATTTATTTTGGTTTTGGTCCCAAGTGTATTTTTAATCTTTTTCTATATCTACCCTAGCGTGTGATTCTATTATGGAGAGAAGGGTCTATAAGGATGGTGTGTTATCTATCTGTGGTAGGGGAGACCTTGGTAGACTTGATAAAGTTTGATATAGTTTATTTTGATGTTATCTTGGGGATGGGTTGGCTCCATTTGTGCTATGCCTCTATAGATTGCCGCACTTGTAAGGTCATTTTCAAGTTTCGTAAGTCAGTTATAGAATGGGAAGATTTTTTCTTATCTTAGAGCCCAAAAGATGATCTCCAAGAGGTGTCTTCATCATTTGGTATGGGTTAAAGATTCTGACTCAGAGGATCTTTCTTTTTTATCCATTCCATGGTTAATGAATTTCTAGAGATCTTTACTAATGATTTTCTTGGCATTTCACTCGATAGGGAAATAAACTTTGGGATTGATATTCTATCAGACACCCATCCTATCTTTATCCCTCTTTATAGAATGGATCCAGCTAAGTTGAAAGAACTTAAGGAGTAGTTGAAAGATCTTCTTGAAAAGGGTTTTGTCTAACTTAGCATTTCTCTATGGGGTGTTTTTGTATTTTTTGTGCATAAGAAAGATGGGCCTCTTTGGATGTGTATAGATTAGAGGTAGTTGAAATAAGGGATTTAGGGTAACCTCTTTATTGGGTGGGCTAGTATATTATGCCGAGTGCTTTGTTAGTAGTGCATGATTGTTGCGAGACACCAAGTTTGAACTTTAGATATTGAATATGGTTAAAAGAATATTAGCTTGAAGGTAGCAATGCGAGAAATTATGGGAGTAAGTTACTAGGCTTGATGGGATGTATGGAAGAGGTTAGGTTGATAAGTTAGGAAATATTGAAGTGGGTAATTATGGTGTATACCAGAATTTTAGTGTTAGAGCGATGAATTTGGGTTAAGTCATTTGGTAAATAAGAGCACAAGGTTTATAAGAATATGTTGGACCCCAGGTAGTATCTCATTAGATAAGCTTTTAAGTATACAAGTGTCTAGTGTACCTAGTATATGTGAATGGTGATACCCCTTAGAGCGGAGTGTTGTGCTTATAGGTTTAATGAGATGGTAAGCTAAGTCTGATCTTAAATCTTTCTCTAGGTGGTGAGATTCATGGAGGAATAGTGGTAAATATACTCCTATTCTAGCAATCTCCTCCTATTTCGGTTAAGAGGGCATTCTACTAATGTCGTACGTATTCAATAGTGCCTATACCTAATGTCTGTGTTCTCTATACCACATATGTCCATGCTCCATCCCCTGAACTATAAGTAATAATGGTTCATGAAAATCCAAGCATCTAAGTATTCAAGATCTATGTGATGATGCTCGTGATCCGTAAACTTATATCTTACTTTATCCTTAATTCTAAGGAACTATACATTCCATATGCCATCGATTCATCTTATGGAATGTGTTAGCCCAAAGTGATGCAATGTATGCACACTTATGACCATTCCCAAATCTTCAAATGAGAAGCAATAGTTTCAAGCATCCTTATGAGTAGTTCTGTTCTTCCGTAAGCAACCTAGTGTAGATGCCCAGGGCATTACGACTAGGACCTTACGAGTCATAAGGTCTGTGAATGAGTCGTATAATGAACTCGTAGGGTCAAAAATTTAAATTCCTTATGACAGTGTCTCGACTATGAGTCAAGAAAATGACTCGTAGCCAGTCGCCATGAATCGTAGGGTGACCATAACGACTGGGTAGTAACTTTCCACACAATGAAGTAGGGGTATTTTTGTCACTTCCCTTTTTCCCCACTTAGACCCCACGTCCATAAAACACCAAACAGGGATTATTTTCAATACTTTGACATATCAAACATACTCTTAAACTATAATACCCCATAATTCCCTTGGTTCTTGGACCGCTTATGACTCATTCCTTAAAGTCATAAAGACTCTTACGAGTCCTATGTAGTAGTTGTATCCAAGACAGTGAGTTTGAGTTGACATTTAGTTCTAGGTATTACTTGAACCATGTGAATCATATAGAGGGGTAGGAGTCGTATGAACCCAAGTCATAAGGACATCAGTGTAGACAAGTTGAGGTTCTGTCAGTGATACGAGTCATGGATACAAGTCGCATACTAAGGTACGAGTCGTAAGATGTGACCCGTAACCTGGCCAATAGGCAATCCAAGAATCAATCCTCATGATTTTATAGATTTATAAGATTACTTAGACATATATTAAATCCTCAAATAGATCCTAGAAAAAGATCAAGTCAAAACCTACCTTAGCGATTAAATTCTTGGGATGTACATAACTATAGTCATCTTCAAATGATCATAACTTTTGTTTCACTAGGAATTTTTGTTCTTAAGACCCACCAATAGATAGGTAATTGAATTATCTTTGTAACGGTACAAATTTTACCTTAATTCGACATCGGAGTGAAACGTTATGGCCAAAATACTGAAGCACTGTCCAGCTATGTCACACACTATCCAACATACGAGTTGCCAAGTCTAACTCATATCCAGACCATACGAGTCATATGGTAGACCCATAAGGACTGTCAATACTTGTCTGTAAAGGTTATTTTAAGGGATTTTTGGTCTTTTCTCCCCTTATATCTCCCATCCCACGACTTATAACCCTTGAGGGGCATTACTTTTCCACTATTTCATTAGTTAAACATCTCAAAATCCTCTCATATCTCTCAAGAACAAACCCTAATCATTCCTCTACAAGTTCATTCATCCATCATCTTCTCTTATAGAAAAACCAATAATTAAGTTCCCTAACCTAAGAATTGCAGGAAAAACCAAGAATTTAGTTTCCCAACCCAATAATTTCAAGAAAAGCTTTTAAGATCATCTTCAAGGCTTTCAAAGTCACGATTTATCCACCAAGTCAAGTCTATTAAAGTATGTTGGGTAATGAACAAGGGTATCCTTCCACCCTTGTGCCAAATTGCATGATTTTAAGATTTATTTACTTGTTTTGAAGTAGGGGGCATGCCCAAGTTTCTATTTTCTTGAAGCATGTGATTATCATGAGATTTAAAGATTTAAGTTTATCACGAAGTGCTTGTTTTTATGTTTTAACTTATAAGATTTCTATTAAGAATGAGATTGCACTATCTTAATTTGATATTGTTGAAGTATTTCAAGATTTTTATTGAGCATGAAGTGTTGTGATGAATCATCATGATTTTTAAGCATAAATTTCAAGCCCTAAGTTGAAGTTTGAGATTTCAAGAAGATCATTCTCTTAAGTTCTCTTTGATAAGTTTATATCAAGATTTAAAGAAGAAGTGATCTTTTGATCCTAAGATAAGTTATGGAATCCACATTTGTTTATCTTGATCATAATTTAAAGTAAAGAGATGCATAATTAGTTTTCATTATAAACCCTTATGCTATTTTAAGATGGTTTTTCCTAAAGTATGAGCATAAAAGTAATAAGGGAGTAGTATTTAGCAGCGAGTTGGGTATGAGTCCAAGGTCGCATGACCCAGAACTATGAGCCAATGTAGGTTAATCTTATTGCCAATATGGATGAAGTTAAAGATAGTGATCACTTAAGTTAAGGTCCTATTCTGATGGCAAGGGTAGGATAGTTCTCCCCAACGTGGGTAAGATGTTGGACTTCATGATAGCTCACATTGTTTACGTCGGTTAGAAGAACCTTCCTAAGAAAGAATAAGAGTAAATCTTTTAGAATTAAGCGTTATGGCTCACAAAGTTTATCATTTTGCTTCAATAGTCATGTATAATTTTATTGCTTTTGTTTAATTCAAGTCCAAGGAAAGTCATTTACACTTAGCATATATTATTTGAAAATCTAAGAGTACATTGAGTTATTTTTTTACTTATGCATTCACTCCCACATTCTTAATACATTCCATAAGTACTAATCCATATATATATGTCTATGTGCTACATTGTTTCATAATGTAGGTTTTGGTGCTCAGTTCCAGCAGCATAATTGATTATGGGAATCTCCACCTATATCCCAATGCTATGTGAGTCCTCATAGTTTGAGGACCCATTTTATTAGACATTATTATTGATAAAGTACTTTAGTCATTTAATTTCAGTTAAGTTCAGGATAATTGGGGTTTGTCCCAGTGGCTCTCTTGTTAGAAGTAGAGGCTTGTCTGGCTGTTTTCTATTTTAGATTGAAAGTATTTGTTTTCAAGATTTCCAAGTTAAGTTTTTCAGTTAAGATATTAATTCAGTTATCATAATATTTCATATGTTAAGTTTATCTTTATTATGAGTTCCAAAGTTGTTCGAAGGCTTAAAGGGTTAGCTTGGAACTACTTGTAGTCTTGAGGACTATGTGATGTCTAGGGTGTATTTTTGGAGAATTACAAACTTAGTATCAGATCCTCAGGTGTTAAAGAGTCCTAGGGAGTCAGACAAGTTGTGTTACGTAGAATCTTGATCATAGGTGTGAAGCATGCCACATTTATGAGCAAGAGGCTATGGAACAAGTTAGGAATCATCATTTCTTTTGTGATCCATCGTTCTTACAATTGTATCTATATGCTTTAACTCGTGCTTTAACTTGGTAGAATGTTTCGCCTCACTGAGCCAATGTACACAAAAATGGTGATCAACCACCCTTGGCCACCGACCCTCTAAATGAGAATGTGTCTATTGCTGAATTTTGGGCTGCCTTTTAGGCACTAGCCCAAGCTGTGAATGCGAATGTTTAGGGAAACAAACAAGTGCAAGTTCCACTTCAGTAAAATGGTAATATAGCTACAACCAAGATTCATAATTTCACGAGAATAAATCCACTTGAGTTCTTTGTGTCAAAGGTTGGTGAGGATCCAGAATTCTTCATTGATGAGGTGAAAAAGATCACGTAGATTATGCATGTTACTGAGGAGGAGAGTGTAGAGTTGGCATCCTATAAGCTGAAGGATGTTTCTTATGATTGGGTTGTCATGTGAAAGTAAGGTAGAGGTAAGAATGCAACCCCTATGAGTTGGCAAATATTTCAGGATGTGTTTTTGGATAACTTATTTTCGTGTGAGATAAGGGAAGCTATGGTTAAGGCATTCATGAACCTGAGGTAGGGCTCTATGATAGTGAAGGAGTACTGCCTCAAGTTCACTCAGTTATCTAAGTATGCTCCTGAGTTTGTGGCTGACCCTAGGTTTAGTATGAGTAATTTTGTGACTGGAGTGTCTAATTTAGTAATCAAGGAGTGTAGGACTGCCATGCTTATTAGGGATATAGATATTGGTAGGTTGATGACTCATGCTCAACAGATTGAGGCAGAAAAGATGAAGGAAAGAGAAAAGAGAAAATAAGAGGGCTAGAACTAGACAATTTAAGTATAGTCAACCAAGTTCTAGAAGGGGAAGCCGTTCGCAGTTTCAGGGCCATTTAGCAGCACCAGCACCATCTTCAGCCAGTGCCTCTGCACCCAAAACCAAAGAGAATAGTAGGGCAGGACTTCTGTTTCAAGGTCTCAGATCATCCTGATGAGTGTTTGATGGGAAGAAGGGGTTGTTATGGATGTGGCAAGTTGGATCACGGAATTAAAGATTGTCCGTATACAAAGCATGGAAGTAGGGATGTTCGTCCCTAAACTTAGGCTACTAGTGCCCCAGCTCTACTAGGTTGCCCAGTTTCTCCTCAGGGCGCATCATCCAGTATTGGTGGTAGTCAACACCAAAATTGATTTTATGATTTACCATCCCGACAGAAGCAGGAGATTTCACCAGATTTTATAATTGGTATTCTTTGTGTCTTTCATCTTGATGTGTATGTGTTGTTAAACCCAAGGTAAAATCTTTCTTATATGACTCCATTGGTTGTGATAAATTTTGGGATAGGTCCTAAAATGCTCTCAAAGCCCTTCTTAGTGCGCATCCTAGTGGGTGAGTTAGTCATTGCCAGGTGAGTTTATAAGAAGTGTCCTATCATTATCCTCCATAAGATCATACTAGTAGACCTAATAGAGTTAGAAATGGTTGATTTCAATTCTATTCTAGGCATGAATTAGCTCCATTCAAACTATGCATCAATAGATTGTCGCACCCATATGGTTAAGTTTAAGTTTGCTGATGAGGCAATTTTTGAGTGGGAAGGTAGTTCTAAGTCTTCCAAGAGTCATTTTATATCTTATCTTAAGGACAAAATTTGATATCGAAAGGGTGCATTTATCATTTAGTTCAAGTCAAAGATACTAAGTCTAAATCTCTAATAGTTTAGTCAGTCCATGTAGTCAATAAGTTTCCCGAGGTTTTTCCTAAAGATTTGCAAGGGGTACCTCCCGATAGAGATATAAAATTTGGTATTGATCTTCTCCCTGATACTCAGCTCATCTCCATCCCTTCATATTGTATTACTCCGACCGAGATCAAAGGGTTAAAAGATCAGCTTAAAGACCTCCTAGATAAAGGTTTTATAAGGCCCAATGTTTCTCCATGGGGAGTTTCAGTCTTATTTGTGCATAATAAAGATGGTTCTCTCCGAATATGCATCGATACTGCCAGTTGAACAAAGTCACAAACAAGATTAAATATCCTCTTCCTAGAATAGATGACTTATTCGTCCAGTTTCAGGGTGCAAGTTATTTCTCTAAGATAGATCTCAGATCTGGCTATCATCAACTTAGAGTAAGGGAATGTAATATTCCAAAATTAACCTTGAAAACCCATTATGGTCACTTTAAATTTTTAGTCATATCCTTTGGACTGACGAATGCCCCAGCAGCCTTTATGAACTTGATGAACAGAGTGTTTAAGAAATACTTGGATATGTTCGTCATAGTTTTTATTGATAACACTATTGTCCATTCCTATAGCAAAGATGATCATGCAAACCATCTCAGAATTATATTACAAAGTCTTAGAGACCTTCAGTTGTTTGCCAAATTCAGTAAGTGTGAGTTTTGGATAAGATCAGTAGCTTTTCTTAGACATATTATTTTCGATGAAGGAGTTAGAGTTGATCCTCAAAAGACCGAAGCAGTAAGAAATTGGCCCATACATATCTCTTCATCAGATATCAAAAGTTTCTTGGGTTTAGATGGCTATTATCTATGTTTTATTGAAGTTTTTTTGTTTATTGCATCCCCCATGTCTATATTGACTCAGAAAATAGTCAAGTTTCAGTGGTTAGACTCTTATGAGAAGAGTTTTCAGGAGTTGAAGACTCGACTCACTTCAGCCCCAGTTTTGATGCTACTAGATGGTTCATTGTTTATTGTGATGATTTAGAGTTGGTCTTGGTTGTGTTTTGATGAAAAGAGGTAAGGTCATAGGCTATGCCTCTAGACAGCTTAAACCTTATAAGAAGATTATCCTACCTATGATCTTGAGTTAGCTGTTGTTGGTTTTTCCTTGAAAATTTAGAGGCATTATCTTTATGGGGTGTATGTTTATGTGTTCATGGACCAAAAAATCTTGCAATATGTACTCTCATAGAATGATTTAAATCTTCATCAATAAAGGTAGTTGGAGTTGCTAAAAGATTATCACATGAATGTGTTGTATCATATGGGAAAGACCAATGTAGTGGAAGATGCCCTTAGTAGACTATGTATGGGCAGTGTTTCTCATGTTGAGAATGATAAGAAGAGGTTAGTTCAGGAGGTTCATCATCTTGCTAGACTATTTGTTCGGTTGGTTGACTCAGCTGAGGGTCGTTTATGGGTTCAAAATAGTTTGGAATCTTCTTTGGTTTCTGAAGTGAAAGAGAAGCAAGATAGGGATTCTAGTATTGTTAAGTTGAAGGAGTCAGCCAGAGACCAGAAAGTAGAGGTTTTCTCCCAAGGGGAAAATGGTGTGTTGCGATACTAAGGTTGACTGTGTATGTTATGTGTTGATGATTTGAGGAAGCGGATTTTGGCGGAAGCGCATGGTGCGCATTATTTTGTTCACCTAAGAGCCACTAAGATATACTGTGATTTGCAGGAAATCTATTGGTGGAGTGGCATGAAGAGGGATATTGCAGAGTTTGTAGCTAAGTGTGTTAATTGTCAACAGGTTAAGGATAAGCAACAAAGGCCTAGTGGCACTATGCAGGAGTTCAGCATTCCCACTTAGAAGTGGGAAGAGGTGAACATAAACTTTGTGATAGGGTTTCTCCGTTCGTATCGTCAGCATTATTTGATATGGGTTATTGTAGACAGAATGACCAAGTAAGCCCATTTCTTACTAGTTCATACTTCATATTTAGCTGAGGATTATGCCAAGCTCTATATTATAGAATTGGTCAAAATTGCATGGGGTTCCTTTGTCTATCATTTCCGACAGAGGTACTCAGTTTATTTCTCACTTTTGGAAAGCTTTTCAGAAGGGTCTTGGTACCCAAGTCTATCTCAGTACAAGTTTTCATCCTCAGACAGATGGTCAAACAGAAAGGACCATTCAAACCCTAGAGGACATGTTGAGGGCATATGTTATTGACTTTTAGGGAAGTAAGGATGATCACTTGCTGTTGATCGAGTTTGCCTAAAATAACAATTATTAGTTTAGTATTCATATGGCTCCGTTTAAGGCTCTTTATGGGAGAAGATATAGATCTCCTATTGGTCGGTTTGAGGTAGCTGAGACTGCATTGATAGGGCCAAATATGGTGTTTGATGCTATGGATAAAGTTCAGCTAATTCGAGAGAGGTTAAAAGCAGCCTAAAGCCAATAGAAATCCTATACAGACGTATGAAGGAGAGATCTAAAGTTTGAAGTTGGTGATTTGGTTTATTTAAAAATCTCTTCCATGAAGGGGGTAAAGAGATTTGGTAAAAAGGGAAAACTTAGTCCTCGATATGTTGGTCCTTAAAGAATCTTGATTCATTTTGGGAAGGTAGTGTATGAGCTTGAGTTCCTGCGGATTTGGGATCAGTACATCCAGTGTTTCATGTCTCCTTATTAAAGAGGTGTATTGGTGATCTAGCTATTGTAGTTCCTTTAAAATGTATGAATCTTTAGGATAGCCTTTCTTACGAAGAAATCCCAGTTAAGTTTCTTGATCGCCAGATTCGTCGGCTAAGGAAAAAAAAAGTTCCCTTGGTCAAAGTTCTTTAGTGGAATCAGTCCATTGAGGGAGACACTAGGGAAGCAGAAGCAGATATGCAGACAAAGTACCCTTATCTTTTCTCCACAAACTTAGATTCAGCTTAAGGTAACGATTTTCAATAGAATGACTCTCTTCTATTTTAGTTTTAGCTATGTAACCTATCTCATGTCATTGCATTCATTCATGAATGTCAGTTCAGTTATGTAATCATGTTTTCAGTCATGCATGTTCAGCATATGCTCTCAATTTCTTCAGTATCCTCAGCCTACCCAGTCACATTTAAGGATGAATGTTCCCAAGGGGGAGATATTGTAATACCCTTTAATTCTCTTGGATCCTGGACCGTTTATGACTCATACCTTAAAGTCGTAAATACTCTTACGAGTCATATGTAGTAGTCATATCAAAGATAATGTATTTGAGTTGACATTCTGTTCTAGGTACAACTTGACCCTTGTGAATCACATAAAGGGGTTCGAGTCGAATGATCCCAAGTCGTAAGGACATCAGTGTAGACTCCTTAAGGTTCTATTCAACATACGAGTCATGGATACAAGTCTTATACTAAGGTATAAATCGTAAGATGTGACCCGTACCCTAACTAGTAGGAAATCCAAGAATTAATCCTCATGATTTGATAGCTTTATAAAATTATTTAGACATATATTAAGTCCTCAAATAGCTCCTATCCAAAGATCAAGTAAAAACCTCCCTTAGCGATTAAATTCTTGAGATGTACATAACTATAGTCATCTTCAAATGATCATAACTTTTATTTTACTATGAATTTTTGTGATTAAGACCCTTCAATAGATCGGTAACTTTCCAACGGAACCAATTCGCCTCAATCTGACATCGGAGTGAAAAGTTATGGCCGAAATACTGAGGCACTGTCAAGATGTGTCACACACTATCCAGCATACGGGTTCCCAAGTCTAAATTGTACCTAGACCATACGAGTGGTATGGTACCCATAAGGACTACTGAGACATGTCTGCAAAGGTTATTTTAAGGGCTTTTTAGTCTTTTATCTACTTGTAACTCCTAGCCCATGACTTATAACCCTTTAGAGGCGTTACTTTTCCCCTATTTCATCAGTTAAACATCTTAAAATTCTCTCATATCTCTCAAGAATAAACCCTAATAATTCCTCCCCAAGTTCATTTATTCCTTCATATTCTCTTATTGAAAAAACAAGAATTAAGTTCCTTAACCTAAGAATTGCAAGAAAAACAAAGAATTTAGTTTCCTAACCCAAGAATTTCAAGAAAAGCTTTCAAGATCATCTCCAATGGTTTCAAAGTCAAGATTTATCCATCAAGTCAAGTCTATTAAGGTATGTGGCGTTATGAACAAGGGTATCATTCAACCCTTGTGCCAAATAAAATGATTTTAAGATTTTATTACTTATTTTGAAGCAGGGTTCATACCTAAGTTTCTATATTCTTGAAGCATATGATTTTCATGAGATTTAAAGATTTAAGTTTATCAAGAAGTGATAATGTTTATGTTTTAACTTATTAGATTTCTATTATGAATGAGATTGAACTATCTTGATTTTCTATTATTCAAGTATTTCAAGATTGTTACTGAGCATAAAGTGTTGTTATGAATCATCATGATTTTTAAGCATGAATTTCAAGCCCTAAGTTGAAGTTTGAGATTTCAAGAACATCATGTTCTTAAGTTCTCTTTGATAAGTTTATATCAAGATATAAAGAAAGTAGTGATCTTTTGATCCTAACCTATCTTATGGAATCCACATTTGTTTATATTGATTATAATTTAAAGTAAAGAGATGCATAATTGGTTTTCATTATAAAACCTTATGCTATTTTAAGGTAAATTTTCCTAAAGTATGAGCATATAAGTAAAAAGGGAGTATTATTTAGCACCGAGTTGGGTAGGAGTCTAAGATCACATGCCCCAGAACAATGAGCCAACGTAGGTTAAGGTTATTCCCAATATGGATGAAGTTAAAGATAGTTATCACTTAAGTTAAGATCCTATTCTGATGGCATGGGTAGGACAGCTCTCCCCAATGTGGGTAAGAAGTTGAACTCCATGATAGCTTACATGATTTATTTCGGTTAGAAGAACCTCCCTAAGAAAGATAATTTACACTTAGCATGCATTATTTGAAAATCTAAGTGCACATTGAGTTATTGATTTACTTAGGAATTCACCCCCACATGCTAAGTACATTCCAGAAGTACTGATCCACATATATGTCTATGTGCTGTATTGTTTCATAATGTAGGTTTTGGTGCTCAGTTCTTGTTGCGTGATTGATTACGGTTATCCCCACCTATATTTCAACACTTTTGAATCCTCATAGTTTTAGTACCCATTTTATCAGATATTATTATTTATGATGTACTTTAGTAATTTTTTTTCAGTTAAGTTCGAGTCAGCTAGGGTTTGTCCCAATGGCTCCCTAGTTAGAAGTAGAGGCTTGTTCGACTATTTTCTGTTTTAGATTCAAAGTGTTTGTTTTCAAGATTTCCAAGTTAAGGTTTTCAGTTAAGATATTAATTTTGTTATCATAATATTTCATATGTAGAGTTTATCTTTATTATGAGTTCCAAAGTTGTTAGAAGGCTTAAGGGGTTATCGTGGGACTACTTGTAGTCTTGAGCACCATGTGATGTCTAGGGTGTATTTCTGGGGCATTACATAAACTCTCTCAAATTTCCCACTCAAAGACAAGGCTAGGATTTCAAGAAATTGGTCATCTATGGCTCTAAGGGTGATTTCTTCTTCAAATTTATTGATGATTAAGGAATGTATCTCTCTCCCTAAACTTGTGTTATCATTATTGCACGAATTGCTTTAATATTCACATCATTTTGTTATTGGGTTTTGAATGATGAGTTCAGAGTTTTGGATGTAAATTGTTTAAATGTTTTTTATGATTAATATGGATTTATTATGCATTGAATTGATGGTTTGTGAACTCATAGGGGTGCATGGGAATGGTGAATGGAATAGGGGTACAAGGATTCCCCAAATTTGTAAACAATAGAACTAAGGCACAAGGATTCCCCAAAATAAATAGATTTTGATATTGAAATTGATGAAAACCTCAACCCACTTTCATAATATATTGGTTTTGGAATGTGAATAGTCTTTTGGCTTGGCCTACTTTTCTTAAAAATAAAGCATTGCATAAATGGATAACGGGTAAGAATAATCTTGAAAACCTTATGGGTTACAAAGATTCCCGTAAGTGAATGATTTTTTTGAAAACCTTGTGTGGTTCAAGGAATATCCTAAGTTGATTTAATAATAGAGTATGGGGTACGAAGATCCCCCCAAGTAATGGCTTAATGAAATTCGCTTGTAAGCTTTAGTCGGAATGACGATACCACTTCATAATGCCGTACTAATTGATTACATGAATTAATAGATGGTTTATGTGTTAAATATTTTAATTGGGCTTAAAAGGGGTTTTCTAGATAGCTATGAAGGTGAAGGTCCCGAGGGAGTGACACTGGAAACTCATATTTGTCTATGTGAGGGTTGGTTTTGATGACTGTGTGCTTATGTCACACTATATATACCTACATCATAGATGGCATAGGGTATGAGTATTCCCGTCCTCTGATGATATCTACGGTATGTGCAGCTAACACTCACTAGGGACCGACTAGGTGTAACATCCTGGGAGTATACCCTGGACGCCACACGATGCCTACAGCCCCGAAGGACCACAAGCTAACCCATTCTGGTACCTACTGTTAGCACTGAATAAAATAACAAAGAACATGTGTGGAATTTAATTGAAAATGCCATAAGGTTTTAAATACAAAAATAATACTAAATCAAAATATCGAAAACATCTGTCTGAAAACAATACTATAAGACTGTCAATAGAACCTGATAACTGAATAACTGACTGAAAGTGTCCAAAAGCGTCTAACTAACTGACTGTGGAGTTTATGAGACAAGTCCCCAACTAACTATGACTGACTACTTAATTAAACTAAAATAAAAATAAATGGTCCTCGAAACATGATGACTCACCACTGCTACTACTGCTAATGCGCTGGGAGGTCTAGGTGTGGTCGGGAACCTGAGCGTCTAAACCTATGATACGAGACATCATAGCGCAAGAAACGAGTATGCATTCAGTACTTTGAATGTACTAGTATGCTAAATTGGGTTAGGCTGTTATGCATGGGTTCATGTGCATGAATAATAATTGACTGTATGAATAGCATGAAGTATTGAGTGAGAATGCATGAAAGTTGTAAAACTCTAAGGATGTATGACCAAGCATATTACATGTTATTGGAGTAGTTTGTAAACTGAAATACTTATCCTAAAACTGAGTACTAAACTGAATACTGGACCGAGACTGTGGGAGCTATCATCTAACGGACATGCCCCAAAATGAGCTAATTGGGATTCAACCTGTAACCCCTGTTGGAAGGGTGTCAGTACCGTGCCACCAGTACTAACACTGGCTATGTGGATCCACTAAATTGTTGTCCCGAAGGACTAAGGGTCACCCTCAACTGCTAGGGCCCTAATGATATATGTATCAACCCTCAACTGGAAGGTTAACCTCTCAAACTATGATGGCTATGTAGTTCTGGAATGCAGGGATTACTACTAAAGGTCACACCATCAACTGGCAGGTGATCCCCCATCCCTGGGTTTGCTCGGTGCTAAGTCCTACTCCCAACTGAACTGACTCTAATTATATAATGTACTGAATGAACTAATAATGCTATATATGAAACCATATTGGCAATACTAAGACTAAGTAAGCAGCTAAGTTTTCAGATATCAAAACCCCTAGGACTCGATAGCAATATCAATAAGAACACATGAGAACATTCGAAACCATAGTGTGATTTAGAAGACATCATAAATAGTCATTGTTTAAATTCACCTATGAGGCAATTCATCAAACACATGGGGGTCATGAGTTAAAGCATGGAGCTAGTTTTAAACATATGATTGTAACATAATTTCAATACTAAAATCATGAGTTTAGGACTTAACATGTAAATATCATCCTCCAAACGGCTCAAAGGCTAGTTCCAACAAGAACACATGTAGACATACTATAAAAATTGAAAATTCATGGAAGTTCATGGATAAAACTCAAAAATACATATAAATACCATAATTTAAACTTAAAATTGGGTTCTTGAACTCCATGGATGAAAAGGATCCAAGAACGAACATCTAACATAGCTTAATTGAACAATTCTTAGAAGTTCTTGGTGAATTTCTTGAGAATTGATCTCAAATGTTGAAGGGGCTAGGGTTTGTTATTGAGAGGGAATGCTTTTGATTAGAAACCAACTTTTCAGGTTTGGGAAGGTCGAAAATAAAATCATCAAAGCTTAGAGGCCAAAAATAAGGCTAAGTCTTCAACACTTACCTAAAAAATTTTGAGGTCTTAATCCTCTTATGCATACATTATGAGCTGAATTGCACTAGGAAGAGTACGGGGCATTACCATATCTCCCCTTAAGAACATTCGTCATTGAATGAGACCGGTTAAGCTGAGATTTCTGAGGAACTGAGATTACATGTTGGATATGCATTACTAAAGATATGATCACACAACTGAGTCTAAAACATGGAGATTGACTGAATTGATTCATGAATGCATGCAATGACATAAAGATGACTATAGGGCTAGAACTGAGAATGGAAAAGAGATAATCTAAGGGAAAACTATTACCTTGAGCTAAGTTTGAGTGTGCGGAGAAAAGGTGAGGGTACTTGGTACTCATATCTGCTTCTGCTTCCCAAGTGGCTCCCTCAACGGACTAATTTCACCAAAGAACTTTGACCTAGGGAACCTCTTTGTTCCTCAGTCGACCATTCTGATGATCAAGGATCTCAACTAGGATTTCATCATAAGAAAAACTTTCCTAAATATTTGTACCTTCTAAAAGAACAACCATAGCTGGGTCACTAATACACTTCTTTAACAAGGACACATGGAACACTGGGTGGACTGATGCCAACTCTACAGGCAACTCAAGCTCGTAAGCTACCTTTACAAAATGACTTAAGATACTATAAGGGCCTATATATCGGGGAGTGAGTTTCCCTTTTTTGCCAAATATCTTCACTCCCTTCATGGGAGAAATTCTCAAATAAACTAAGTTGCCAACCTTAAACTCAAGATCTCTCCTCCTCACATCTGCATAGGATTTCTGCTGTCTTTGGGTTATCTTAAGCCTTTCTCTGATTATCTGAACTTTCTCCAATGCATCAAATATTAAATCTGGCCCTATCAATGTGGTCTCACCTACCTCAAACCAATCGATAGGAGATCTACACCTCCTTCTATAAAGAGCCTCAAATGGAGCCATCTAAATACTCGAATGAAAACTATTATTGTAAGCAAACTCAATCAATGGCAAGTGATCATCCCAACTACCCCTAAAGTCGATAAGAAAAGATCTTAATATGTCCTATAAGGTCTGAATGGTTATCTCTGTCTGACCATCTATCTGAGGGTGAAAGACAGTACTAAGATGAACTTAGGTACCAAGACCCTTCTGAAAAGCTCTCCAAAAGTGAGAGGTAAATTGAGTACCCCTATCTAAAATGGTGGACAACGGGACTCCATTCAACCAAACCAACTCTCTAATATAGAGTTTGTCATAGTCCTCAGCTGATTAAGAGGTATAGACTGGTAAGAAATGGGTTGATTTGGTCATTTTGTCTACAAAGACCTAAATTGAGTAATGCTAGCGACGTGAACAAGGCAATCCTGTCACAAAATCCATGTTCACTTTTTCTCACTTCTAAGTGCAAATATTGAACTCCTGTATCGTACCACTAGGCTTTTAGTGCTCGACCTTGACATGCTGACAATTATAGCACTTAGCTACAAACTCTGAAACGTCCTTCTTTATCCCATTTCATCAATAGTTTTCTCGTAAATTGCAATACATCTTAGTGGCCCCTGGATGAATAGAGTAACGTGCACCATACACTTCTGCAAGAATCCATTGCCTCAGGTCATCTATACATGGCACACACATCTACCCTGGCAACGTATCACACCATCTCCCTCTTGGGAGGAAACCTCTACTTCCTGATCTCTAACTGACTCCCTCAACTTAACTAGACTGGGATCCTTATCTTGCTTTTCTTTCACTTCGGTAACCAAAGAAGATTTTGAACTATTCTGAACCCATACACTACCCTCAGTTGAGTCAACTAAATGAACACTTAATCTAGCCAACTAATGAACCTCCTGAACCTTCTTCTTCTTATCACTCTCAACATGAGCCACACTACCCATGCACAATCTACTAAGGGTATCAACCACTATATTGGCCTTGCCCAGATGATACAAAACACTCATATCATAATTTTTCAACAATTATAACCACATTCTTTGATGAAAATTTAGCTCTGTCTGTGAAAATACATACTACAAACTCTTGTGATTCGTGAACATATCAACATACGCCCATATAGATAATGCCTCCAAATTTTCAAGGCAAACACAAAAGCTTCTAACTCAAGATCATGTGTAGGATAATTCCTTTCATGGGGCTTAAGCTGTCTAGAGGCATAAGCTATGACATTACCTCTATGCATCAAAACACAACCCAAACCAACTCTAGAAACATCACAATAAACAACAAATCCATTTGAACTATTTGGCAAGGTCAAAATTGAAGCTGAGGTGAGTCGAGTCTCCCACTCCTAAAAACTTTTCTCACAAGAATATGACCACCGAAACTTGACTTTCTTTTGAGTCAATCTAGAGATGGGAGATGTAATAGATGAAAATCCTTTAACAAACAATCTGTAATAGCCAGCCAAACCTAAGAAACTCATAATATCTGATGGAGAAATGGGTCTGGGCCACTTTATCACTACTTTGGTCTTTTGAGGGTCAACTCTAATGCTATCACCAGATATAATATGACGAAAGAAAGTAACTGACCTTAGCCACACATCATAGAAGGAGAAGAAGATTCCATTGTGTTTCTCATAGATAATTTAGAAAATTACTTACAAAAATACCCAAATGATTGTTCTTGATCTCCTAAGAAGAATAGTGAATAAAATGTTCAGATCCATAATATCAGCTATTTCTAAGAGAATAATAGGTTACAAATTGTTCAAAAGTTGAAAAAAGAGATAAACGATAGATGAAAAGATACCTAATCTAAACCTAGACTAGGTATTTATATGTTTCAAGGTACTAGGGATTTAAAATTCGAACTTAACCATGTCACGGTTTATGGCCCTTCAATGGCCTGATAGTCCATCACTAGGACCATCATTGAGGGTCCCAAAATGCTTCATTCTATTTAAGGAGTGATGGTCACGTTGATAGGTAGTCACTAGTCTGATGGTCCATTATTTGGACCATCGATTGATCACTTGAGGGAACACTTTCTGTTTCATACTGACAACCAGGTTCACGGCCCGTCAGAGGTCTGACAGTTCATCACTTGGGCCGCCACTTGGGTTATCAATTCTTTCTATTCTACTTGGTGTTGATGGGCACTCTGACGGTCTGTCACAAGGTTGACGGCCCACCAGTTTGGCTATCATTTCCCTTCTTGTTCATGTTTTTCCATTTTTCCAAGTTATTTGTTCAGCTAAGTCCTTAACTTGAAAACATTAAAACCCAGAATTAAATACACCATCGGTTGTTAAAAATGCACAATTACCCCTCGGAAAAGATGTAAAATATTCCATTCAAAGTCAAAATATCAACACCCTCAACTTAAGATAATTACTTATCCTCAAGCAACCCAACACCATATTATAGGCATGAACAAGACAATGATGGGCATTCAATCGTTCAGCTATGCATGATACAACCCCTTAACTATCACCTAACTCATGTAGATAAACACATCAAAATCCATAATTGACACTATTTACAATTTAGAAAATACACGATCACAAATGCAATATTCCACAGAGATCCATAAAAGCAAGTACAGATCAGATTACCCCTACAGTTAAAGAAATCCACCACACTTTATCAATTTAACTTGTGGAAAAATAATTCACACTCTCACTCTCACAAAAGAAGTTACAAACACAGCATATACACCCATAATCTTTCCGTCCTCCTCTTACGATCCTCTACTGTCATTTGCAAAGATCAAATAGGACTTTCTATGGCTTATAAGGAGGTTTCAATGCTAGGTGAGGTCTAATTTTGGGAAAGTGACATCCAGTTCAGATTTCACTCTCTTCGCTTTTGCAAGCTACTCACTATGACTACTATTTTTCTACTTTACTTACAATAAATACTGTTCATCCACAATTTCATAGTAACCCTATTATTTTTTGTCTGTATCAGCCACCTTCAACTTATGCTGATTCTTTCGGTTGAGGTGCATATTATCTAACTATATCAGGGTCGGATAAGACATTTTCTTTCAACTTCAAACCACTTACATCAGAGCTAACTTTCCAGCAGTAGTCGCCCTCAACTTAGGCATTTTGCCTAAGTTAAGGTGCACAATATCCAACACTGGACCATGGCCAAAATAGATGTTAACATCCTACTGAGAGTGAATCAGAATTATTGGGGCTGACTAAAGAACAACAAAAGCTCAAAGAGGGTACAAAAGAAAGAAATTGCCTATTTTTAGTGGGATTTTTATAGCTAAGTGGACTACAACTGAAGGAGGCCTGCTATCCTATCCAATTAAATTAACCATAAGGTAACACAAATAAACTGGGAAAGTTCTAGTTGTACATAATATTTAAGAACTATATGAAAATACTCGCACACACAGGCAATGAGCTCATACTTATCCTAAAAACACTTGGGTTCACATTACATGATCATGCTTACTTTATCTTTGCATCCTAATGCCAATCGCAGATTCAAAATGATTGCTCAACATATACCAAGTGACAAAAAAGCATACTCATATACAAGCTATTCACAGTATTTTACCACATCATCATTTATCCATATGCATAAAAGGTGATAAAAGAAAAGAACTTGAAACATCTATAATCACTGAACGATATTTATAACACAATGCACAAGAGAAATAAATAACAACCTAAACATTCCGGTTCTACTAGATAGCACACAAGGGAAAAGAACACAGGCAACAAAAACCCTCGTGGTGACCAACAACACAACAAGTACCCCACCCCCACTAAAAAAAATACTTTGTCCTCAAATACATTAACAATAAGGTACAAGGGAGTGAAATACTTGCAAAACCTCTTAGTATTATGAGTCAGTCATGTTTGGTGAGGCTTCTTTGGCCTCAGGTGCAACATCAGTGACCCCAAGTGTGGTAGGGGTGCTTAAAACAGCTTTCTCTTGAATTGGAGGCATCTCAAATGGGGCCAGATTAGGTGTGGGCCACCTCAGTGGGGTTGAACTAGTGAAGAATCCCACTCTTTTTTATCAATTCATAACTTTTCTCATGTCTCTAGCTTTTGTTTCCTCAGGTGTAGTATCTTTGCGCCTTCTTCTTTTGGAAGTCTTCCTGTCAGCACTTTCATCAACCTGCTTACCTTTATCTTTCAGCGGCCTACCCATAAAATCAATGAGGACCTCATCTTCATCACTAATTATTAGTGCAGGATCAAAAATAGGTTGTGCTAGTTGTTTTTTCAACTTAACAATGTTAGCCTGTACTTGCCAAAACTCTAGCACAAACCTCGCAAAATCTAGAATTGATAACTCACCCAACTTCTTACTCATATACTCCTCCATGTCATCCATCCTAGCATGGATATTCTAATAAGGCCTGAAGGCTTCCTCAATAATGCGGTTAACCAATGGCTTGAACTGCTTTGACCATTTATTCAGCTGTTTCTCAAATATTTTCTATGCTATCATAGATTTAGTGAAGTTCTCTTATGTCAGCCAATATTTAGAATACTGAGGTGGGACAGACGTAGTCTCTGTAGTTTCTCCTACCTGAGGCATAAAAGATGACTTGGGAGGCACACAATCTCATGGCACATAATTTGTAATTAGTAATGACATACGTTTGGGGATCTTAAACATCCCTAGGGATGGAGCTGACTGTGACTGATACATAGGTGGCTTATTGGCTCGCATCACTTATTTCAAATCATCCTTTATTCTCTCAATGTCCTACCTGTGACTTGCTCAAACTTCATTGTCAACCCCTTTTAATAAAGACACATTTGCTTGTCTATATAGTTTCATCATCAAACATGGCAATGGTAAAGCATTTTCCACTTTGTGTGCACGAACGAACATCTCATCAGCAATAATACGGCCGAAATAAATCTTTAGCCCATCAACCAGAAGAGTAACCAACACTTCCCTGTGATAGTCCAAGTTTGTATCTCCCCCTATCAGCATCAATCGCAGTCGAACAATAGCCCACCAAAACTTAGCCTAAAAGACGAGGGACGATTTAGCAATCCGCTCTTTGATATTATGTTCCCATGATGGGTTACCATCATCAGTGAGAACCCTAGATAACTAAGGCCTTTAGCTAGAGGCCATCGTCAAGTGATGCTCAAGTTCTAGTATGGCCGCCGATTTCTAATAATCAGGTCCAAATAATATTCTGTTCAGCATGCGGGCAAAAATATCAATGGTGACTTCTTTCACGGGAACTGATTCCCTGTTTGTCAAGTTTGAAACTTTTATACCCTTGGGATAGTCCATTTCTACTAGTGCCAAATAGTTGGCAAAAAACACTCAGACGATATTGGAATAGTATGTCCCTATAAGTTTGCTCATCCACCCTAACTCGTACTCATTAAATTATTGCTCAAGCTTTGGGTAATCATGCATCTCGGAAGACACAATTTGGTGCTCCTATGAGATGGTCCTCTTTATTTACATATTTATTGATGGTTCAAGCCCATCAAGGTAGATCTCTCGTGCTCCTTTAATCTGCCACTGAACTACTTTTCGCATTTGAGGCTCTTTGCTTTTAATCATATTTGTCTTCAATTTCTGATGCCTCACTTGGTCGGGGTTTGATATGTTAAACCCTTCCTCGTTAGGGATGGAAGTAGTAATGCTCCTACTATCACTCTCACTCTCCTCCTTAGACTAGGAGATTACTTCTGTTGCTCATTGACGAGTATTAAAGGAAGGTGCTTCTTCACTACGTGTCGGTTTACCTCTACCCCTTGCTTGTTGAGATCTTCCACCTTTTCTATATGGTGGTAGTTTCCTTGCCATTTATCTAACCATATAAAAAACCATCAATATTGTATCAGAATAAAAAAGAAGTAAGGTTCATAGTTGTGTTGACGGACAGTCTGACAGTCTGTCAGGGGTCTGACGGTACATCGAGGTATCTATCGTAGCTTAACCAATGAAGCCTTTATTTAGAAGCCTTTTGACGGTCAAGTTGATGGTTCTCCAGGGGTATGACGGTCTGTCAAGAAGTCCATCATGGCTTAACCAGTGAACCAGTTGTTCAGAAGCCAGTTGACAAACAGTCTGATGGATAGTCTGGCAGTCCGTCAGTGTGGCCTTCAACTAGTATTTTCAATTTC
Organism: Capsicum annuum; assembly: GCF_002878395.1. Taxonomy (NCBI): domain Eukaryota; kingdom Viridiplantae; phylum Streptophyta; class Magnoliopsida; order Solanales; family Solanaceae; genus Capsicum; species Capsicum annuum. The sequence goes on from NC_061117.1 coordinate 12,494,688, forward strand.
CTCTTTCTCTTTGGCAATTTCGCGAACATCTAGTATGAATTTTATCATTAAGCACAACAATGAACATATTAATTTAACCTTTGAATACTAATTTCACCATTTTTGGCCATGGGTTACTCAGACTTCACCTAGAACAGTATTTACCAGAGTTCGATTAAATCAGAGGCACAACATCAACAAAAAGAAAAGAAGAATTTATTTCAACATTATCACACTCGTAATATTCATGTTCTTCATTTCAAAAAGAAAAGTAAAGTTTTGATCATACCTTATCCTTGAAATACTCTTTAATGCTCTGACTTGCAAAACATAAAACAGACTATACTATTCAGTTTCTCAGTGTGTGACTTAGCTTTGATTCTGATGAGACTAATAGAAGAGGGTACTGGTTTAAATAGGAGAAAAAAGGGGATAAAGAGTCCTAAGATGAAATGTATTTGATTTCCATAATGAATGTACAGGAATTTAAACAGTTTTTGGAGTTAAAGAGGTGGGAAAGTGTGTATAACTGACTCCCATTATCCATTAATTATTATTTGGATTGTATTAAAATGACTAAATAGCCTTTTGCTGACTCGACCCACTCATTTTAAAACTAGGGTTTGTCTGACAAAAAACCTGATGGTCCATCGGTTCCACCGTTAAGCCTTACTAGAACTTGATTTATTTTGCTTTACTGCGACAGAGAATGTGATGGTCCATCAGATGGTTGACGATCCGTCATGGTGTCCATTAGCTCTTATCCAGAACCTTGATTTTTTTAGCTCCATGTTAATGGTGACTTTGACGGTCGATTGAGCATGTGATAGTCCATCAGCTTAGCCATTAAGCTTTATCCAAAATGTTCATTTTTTTGCAATGGCTTTGATGGTTTCAGCGATGGTCTGTCAGGACATTGACAGTCCATCAACATTCCCCTCAACCTTTCTCAACTTGATCAAATCCTTTTTTTCTTTATTTTTATCCTTGCATACTTCAATAAACACATCAAATTTCACCAAAAGAAACAAATAACTCTAACTACACTTACAATAACACATTTTGGGTTGCCTCCCACTAGCGCCTGATTTACTGTCACATCACGACTTAGTTATCTCGATTGCTCAGACTTCATTGAGATAAACTATAATTAAGTAACCGAGTCCATTAAACCGATATATAGCTTGACTCATTGCCCGTTGACTTTCAAGATGCTTCCATCTTTGTTCTCAAGTTTGACTAGTCCAGATGAGTAGGCGTGTGTAACTTTAAACAAGACAGACCACTTAAACCTAAATTTACCTAGGAAAAGCTTCAATCTAAAGTTGAAGACTAATACCCAATCGCCTTTCTAAAATTCCCGCTTTTCAATCTTATGATATTTTTTAATTCTTTATTTATGCAGGTTCACTCTTTTATAAGCCTCGAGATGGAATTCATCCATCTCATTCAGCTACCCTAGTCTTATTTCCGCTACCTTCTTCCAATTCAGATTTAACCTCTTGAGTGCCTACAAAGCCTTATGCTCTAGCTCAATAGGCAAATGACATGCTTTTCCATAGACCACCTGATACAGCGACATCCCATAGGTGTCTTCAAAGCTGTCCAATATATCCATAAGGCATCATTGAGCTTTTGACACCAATACTGTCTACTTGCATTCTCCATTTTTGCCTAGAATTATCGTTATCTCCCAATTTTAAATATCCACTTGCCCACTGGTCTGTGGGTGGTATGGGGTTGCTACCTTATGCTGTTTTACCCTATATTTTTCCAATGCACCCCAGAATACTTTGTTGTAGATATGGGATCCTCCGTTGCTTATAATAGTATGTAGTACTCCGAAGCGAGAGAAGAGGTTCTTCTTGAGAAAGACAACCAATCTCTTGCCTTCATTGTCAGCCAAGGCAACGGCTTCCACCCATTTGGACACATAGTCCACAATAACCAGGATATATTTTAGCCCATAGGAGTTTACAAAGGGTCCATGAAATCAATACCCCAAACGTCGAACAATTCGACCTCCATAATTTTTGTCATAGGCATCTTATGATGTTTTGAGATTGATCCTTGTCTTTGGAACTGGCCGCATCTTCTTACAAACTCATATGCATCCTTAAAAAAGGTTGGCCAATAATATCCACTCTGTAATACTTTTCTTGCAGTACGATCACCTGCATGGTGTCCTCTAGCTGGGGAAGCATGATAGGCTTCCAGAATATTTAGCATGTCAACTTTTCCGATGTATCTTCTGATGATATTATCAGAACAACACCTGAATAGATATGGCTCATCCTAGAAGTACCTTTTGGCATCATGGAGGAATTTCCTTTTCTGATAAAAGAAAATATCTTTAGGAATAAGATCGCTTACCACATAGTTGGCAAAGTTTGTGTACCAAGGCATCCTTTTATTCATAGCAACAAGGATTTGCTTATTAGGAAATGCATCATCAATTTCACATTTATCTGTGACTACCTAATTTCCCTCCAGCCTGGATAGGTGGTCTGCGACCTGATTTTTGCATTCTTCCCTGTCTTTAACCTCAAAGTCAAACTCTTACAGAAGTAGCACCCATCTGATTAGCCTTAGCTTAGTATCTTTCTTCGTCATCAAATATCTCAAAGCAGCGTGGTCTTTATGAACCACCACCTTGGTTCCCAGCAAGTAAGCACGGAACTTCTTAAATGCATAGACAACCACGATAAGTTTCGGCTTAGTAATAGTATAATTTTTTTACGCCCCATTTAATGTCTTGTGCACATAGTAAATAGGTTGAAACAATTTTTATTTCTTCTAGCCTAGGAATTCAAATTTCGATAGTCCATACATACTCTCCAACCAGTCACTGGTATAAGCAAAATCAAATTATTCTTCTCATTATCAACTACAGTCATGCCCCCTTTCTTGGGCATACATTGCACGAGACTCACCCACTTGCTATCAGAGATAGGGTACACTACCCCTGTGTCAATCCATTTAATAATAGCATTTTTAATCACTACTTGCATCAATGGGTTTAATCTGCATTTATGCTCAATATTTGGTATGCACTCTTCCTCTAGATAAATTTTGTGGGTGCAGATACCCGGCAGAATACCAATAATATCTGCAATAGTCCACCTTATAGCCCTTTTATATCTCTTAAACACAGAGATAAAGGCTTCCACCTGCTTCTCACCCAAGCCTACTATAATGATCATAGGTAAGGCATTTCCACTACCTATAAACACATACCATAGATAGCCTTCCAGCTCCTTCAGCTCCAATACTGATGGCTCTTTAATAAATGGCTTAGCCGGTGGTGTTGGATGATTTTTGAGGTCCAAATCCAAATTTTTAGGAGCATATTAATATGAGCCCATTCCCGTTAGTGCACCTACTGTCTCCTTATATTCTTCAATACCTTTACTATAAAAGTTCATCAATACCGCAACCAAAGGTTCAACAACAAATTTCTCCTCAATCGGCACCTCTTGCTCATCTTCATAATATACATCAAAAATGGAGAATACACTCATGTATTTGTGTTGCTTCATTGACTGGCAAACATAAAATTGAAATACCTCATCATTGAGCCTAAACTGTAGCTCATTCGTCCGCAAGTCAATCAACACACTCCCAATTGTAGGGAAAGGTCTACCTAAGATTTTGGGTACCTCAAAGTCCACCTTGCAATCCAGCATCACAAAGTTGGTAGGTAAAATAAAACTGTCCACTTTCACAAGCACAACATATAATGTACCAAATGGTCTCTTCATTGATCTATATTCCATCTCAAGTCTCATGTTAGTAGGCATGGGATCTCCCAAACCAAACTTCTTATAAACTGCCAGTGGCATCATATTAATAATTGCCCTAAGATCACACAGGGCCTTCATAAAATCCAGCAATCTAATAGTAAACAGGATAGTGAATGCTCCAGGATCTATTTTATTTTTCACTAAGGACCTATAGAAATGGAACTACAATGGTGAAGATTGTGCACCAGTTCATAGCTCACCGTCCTCTTCTTTGTGAAAAGATCCTTCATGAATTTAGCATACCAGGCATTTGTTCTAGTGCCTCCACCAAAGGCACATTTACAGTAAACTGTTTTAGCATTGCCATGAACTTGCTAAATTTTGTGTCGTCCACCTTTTTCTTCAATCGATGAGGAAATGGAGGAAGTGGCTTTGGTATTACTTTAACCACTGCTTCTCCATCCTTTCCTTTATCTTTATCTAACTCATCAGGCAGCTGATGGTTAGATGGAATGTCATTATTATCAAGCTTCTTAGACTCTACTGGACGGTCTTCTTCTGCTTCCTCATCCAACTCAACCACATCATCAATTATAGGTTTACCCACAAAAGGGCCCGATAATACTTTACCACTAAGGGTAGTAATCCCATACAAAAACCATTATTTTGAGGGTTTTGTACTATGTCACTCGATAATGTACCGCTTTTTCTCTAATTAAATATCGCTGAAAGCTGGTTTATCTGTTACTCTAGCTGTTTTATAGAGGTTGAATTTGAGTCAACTAACTGACTCATAGTTGATAAGTCACTGTTCATCATTATTACACCGGCATTAGTTGACTCCACCCCTTTCAATAACTTTTTCATCATGTCCTCTATGGATATCTTACTAGAACTAGTTGCAGTAGTATTACGATTTCAAGGAGGTACATATAATCCATTCCTATTATTCTTATTTTTCTAGTCCCCTTGGTCACGATCTCTGTAACCATCTTTGTCATAATATTTCTGACCTTGATTCCCTTGGCTATTCCTTGAAAACCCTTTTGATTATTCAGATAGTTAGCCTCCTCCTCAGAATCAAACTCGGCTCCCCTACTTTGTGATCCCATGGCCTTCACTTTTTCTGTCTTTTCAGATAGCAAATGCTTAGGAAGAAAGTGTATCTGGGTGTTCATGTGGGCATGTATTAATCTTGTTCTTCCTCTATCCTACGTTGTTCAGCTATCATACTACTAGACACAGTCGGGCTTGCTACCACAGAATCCCCGATACGCAAAACTCTACTTGTCTTAGTCAATCTCTCCAACATCTTTGCAGCCTCGGTGAAAATAAGCTCTATGAATTCTCCCTATCCAGCATTGTCTATGATTGGATTAGTGATGGAGTTTAAACCTTTGTAGAATGTCTCCATAAAATTCTCATTAGTCATCTTATGATTAGGGCACTAAGTCAACTTTTTCTTGAATCTCATCCAAGTCTCATAGAGTGCATCATTCGATAACTGCCTAAAATTGCTAATCTCATCCCTCAACTGTGACATCCTGGATGGTGGAAAGAACCTTTCTAAGAAGGCTCTTTTCAATTGCCTCCAATTTATTATAGAATCAGGAGCTAACTCATTCAAACACATTGTTGCAAGAATTATTAAACTCTGAAGTCCATCTATTCGTTTCTTAACCTTAATAGATGATTACCCTTTAATTCTCTCAAACTTAAAGAATATATTGATATGTTTAATTGATTTCTCAAGTGCGCTAATCCTGTTAAGGCATCAACCCTTAACCCAAAGGTTAAAACCTTTAAGATCCTTGTAAATCTCCTTTTTTCCAAACACATATTTCTACTCAAACAAGTGGTGTTCTTGGGCTCACTCTTTAAGTTTGCAACCAAGAAAGATCATATTAATGAAGAAGAGTTTATACAATTGCAACTAGTCATAGAACTCAGGTAATATTATAACCTTAAACAACCAATCACATCAAAGCTCCCATAACCTTAGTTGTGGGAGCTTTAGCTACACATCATGGAAGAAGAAGAAGATTCCATTGTGTTTAGATAATTTAGAAAATTATTTACAAAAATATCCAAATAATTGTTCTTGATCTCCAAAGATAAATAGTGAATAAAAGTTTCAGATCCATAATACTAGTTATTTCTCAGAGAGTAATAGGTTACAAATTGCTCAAAGTTTGAAAAATAGACAAAAGATAAATGAAAAGATACCTAATCTTAACCTAGACTGGGTATTTATATGTTTCTAGGTACTGGGGATTTAAAAATCAAAATTCAATATTGTTGCATCACGGTTGACGGCCCGTCAGTGGCTTGACGGTCTTTCACTTGGACTATTGTTGAGGGTCCCAAAATGCTTCATTCTATTTATGAAGTGACGGTCACGTTGATAGGCCTTCACTAGTCTGACGGTCCAGAACTTGGACTGTCACTTGATCACTTGAGGGAACACTTTCTATTTCATATTGACAACCAGGTTGATGGACTGTCAGAGATATGATGGTCCATCACTTGGACCGTCACTTGGGTTATCCATTTTTCCTATTCTGCTTAGTGTTGACGGACACTCTGACAGTCCGTCACAAGGTTGACGGCCCGTTAGTTTGGCTATCATTTCCCTTTTTGTTCTTATTTTTCTATTTTTCCAAGTAATTTCTTCAGCTAAGTCCTTAACCTGTAAACATTAAAACCCAGCATTAAATACACCATCGGTTGCTTAAAAATGCACAATTACCCCTCAGAAAAAATGTAAAATGTTCTGTTCAAAGACAAAACATCATCATACCCCTTGGATATCATTTTTCTCATTCTAAGGTATGAAACAAGATGACCCCAAAATGCAGAAGTACTACCCTTCCATTCAAAGACTAGTTCATTCAAAAAGTAAAAGAACAACTCTGTTTCTACAATCAACTAAAGCATAACATGAGTTGAGCCAATACATGCTGAGAATGACATCAAAATCAGTCATCTCTAACTCCATAAGATCAAATAAAGTGACTTTCTCAGATATTGTAACCGGACAGTTCATGTATACTTGCCCGGCTACAATTGAGACACCTATTGGGGTGGACACTGAGAATGGTTCTGCTAAAGCCTCAGGACTGACACCAAAATCAACAGCTATATAAGGGGTCATAAAATAAAGAGAAGCTCCAGGATCTAACAAAGCATAAACATGTAAATTAATGACTTATAATGTACCAGTAACAACATCCAGAAAATTTTCTTAATCCTGGCAAGATTGAAGTGCATACATTCTATTTGGGCGCTAACCACAGGTGGCACTAAAAGTAGCACCCTGTTGAGTTAGGCGATCGGATGGAACTAAAAGAAGACTGGACTGACTCTTTTGGCCACTTTGTAGGCAATTCCTGATCATGTGGCCTATATTGCCATGCCCGAAGCATACATCTCTGCCAGTTTTACACATACCCTGATAGTTTCTACCATATTTATGGCAAAGAGGATTTGTGTGACCGCTCTTCACACTTTCTTGGGTCTTAGGGCCTGGCACCCTATCCCAATTAATGTTTCTGAACTTCTTTACTGGCGCACAATCTGAAAATATAGCTAGGGATAAAGAGTTTTGATGGAATTGGGGATGGTTACCACTCTCCAACCTTGGCTGAGCAAAACTAAAACTACCTGTTCTGACCTTTTTATTTTCCCTTTTTCTTTCCTTACACTTTTGCTCCTCAATCTGTTGAGCATGGACCATCAACCTAGACAAGTCCATCTCCTTAATCAACATCGTGAACCTACACTCCATGACCATGCTATCTGCTATACTCGAGATGAACTTACTCATCCTAGACTTGTCATCAGATACAATATTAGGAGCATACCTAGATAGCTGAGTAAACTTAAGAGAATACTCCTTGACACTCATGTTTCACTACCTCAGATTAATAAAATCCAACACCTTAGCTTCCCTTAACTCCAAGGGAAAGAACCTATCTAGAATAGCTGTAGCAAACTCCTCCCATTTAACAGGCCCTGCATCTTCCCCTCTATCTCCCTTCCACTACTAATACTAGGTGTGAGCAACATCTTACAACTGGTAAGTACCCAACTCTGCACTCTCACTAAAAGTTACACCCATAATATCAGTTACCTTTTGAACCATGTCAAGGAATTCCTACGGATCTTCATTAGACTTAGATCCCCAAAACAGAGGAGGGTTCATTTGGGTGAAGTCTCAAATCCTAGTTACGGTAGTATTAGCCACTGGAACGGCTGGTACAACATCCGACTAAATATTTTGGGCCGCTACTGAGTGAGCTAAGGTAGTGAATTCCACTTTGAATTCGGCATGAGAGACATTCTCATTCTGGGGATCTTCCTAAACAGGTGGAGGTATGGGTTGATTCCCATTTCTCCTTCCGTTAGTCTTTATGGGAGGCATGTTCTGTAATCAGAAAATAAATTGGATTAGAAATAGAGTTTAAATTGAGCTCATGATCAATCGCATGACATGAACACTGAAAGAAAGGAAACTTTTCCTAAAACATCATGTAGCCTCTTGTCCATAAGTGTGGCGTTCTTCACACCCATGCACAAGACTTTACTCAATGTGCCTTTCAGACTTCCTAGGACACTTTACAACCTTAGGATCTGATGCCAAGTTTGTAATGTCCCAAGAGTACACCCTGGATACCACACAGTGCCAACTTCCCCGAAGGACCACAAGCTAACCCATGTTGGTACCTGCTATGAGCACTAAATAAATAAGAAAGAACATGTGCAAAATTTAACTGAAAATGTCATAAGGTTTTAAATATGAAAAGAATACTGAATTGAAATACTGAAAACATTTGTCTGAAAATAATACTATAAGACTATCAACAACAACTGATAACTAAATAACTAACTGAAAGTGTACGAAAGCCTCTAACTGGCTAACTGTGGAGTTGATGGGAAAGGTTCCCAACTAACCCCTACTGACTACTAAATTGAACTGAAATAAACATAAATGGGTCCTTAAAACATGAGGACTCACCACTACTAATGTTGCTGATGCATTCGAAGGTCTAGGTGCGGTCGAGAACCTAAGCATCCGAACCTATGATATGAGACATCGTAGCACAAGAAATAAGTATGAAGTTAGTACTTTGAATGTACTGGTATGATAAATGGAATTGATTGTATGCATAGCATGAGTTATTGAGTGAGAATGCATAGAAGTTGTAAGAATCTAAGAATACATGAACAAAAATATAACATGTTACTGGAGTAGTCTGTAAACTGAAATACTGATACTGTACAACTAATGTTTGTATTTCATGGTCAACCAAGCTTAAAATAGAGTTCTGGACTGAATATTGGACTGAGACTGTGGGAGCTATCATCTAACCAACATGCCCCAAAATGAGCAAATTGGGGTCCAACCTGTAACCCCAGTTAAAAGGGTGTTAGTATCGTGCCACGGGTACTAACACTAGTTGTGGGGATCCACTAATGTGTTATCCCAAAGGACTAAGGGCCACACTCAACTAGAAGGGCCCTAATGACATATGTGTCAACCCTCAACTGGCAAGTTAACCTCTCAACCTATGTTGGCTACATAGTTTTGGAATATAACATTTGCTACTAAATGTCATACCCTCAACTGGAAGGTGAGCCCCCATCCCTGGGTTTCACTCGGTGCTAAGTCCTACTCCCAACTGAACTAACTTGGTTTACTAAATTGAACTGATCTTACTGACATAATGTACTGAATGAACTGATAATGCTATAGCTGAAACCATACTAGCAATACTAAGACTAAGTAAGTAGCTACGTTTTCAAGTATGAAAACCCCATGACTTGATAGCAATGTCAATAAGAACACATGAGAACATTTGAAACCATAGTGCGATTTAGAGGACATCATAAATAGTCATTGTTCAAATTCACCAATAAGGCAATTCATCAAACACATGGGGATCATGAGTTAAAGCATGGAGATAGTTTTAAACATATGATTGTAACATAATTTTAATACTAAAATCATGGGTTTAGGACTTAACATGCAAATATCACCCTCCAAACAGATCAAAGGCTAATTCCAACAAGAACACATGTACACATAATATAAAAATTGAAAATTCATGGAAGTTCATGGATAAAACTCAAAAATACATATAAATACCATAATTTAAACTTAAAATTGGGTTCTTGAACTCCATGGATGAAAAGGATCCATGAACGAACATCTAACATAGCTTAATTGAACAATTCTTAGAAGTTCTTGGTGAATTTCTTGAGAATTGATCTCGAATGTTTAAGGGGCTAGGGTTTGTTCTTGAGAGGGAATGCTTTTGATTTTGAGAGAAATGTGAAAAATGAGGCAATAATGTTGTTATTGGGACCTAAATCCCATGTTAAAGTGAGTAGAAAAGATTGAAATACCCCTTTGGACCCAGATTTATTAAGCTGAAAACACTCCCAGTGACGCGATTAGTGACACGCGGCGTCTCTCAACACAACGTGATAAGTGATGCATGCGTTGTTATTACCAATGCGGTACCCAATGCGACGCGGCCATATCGCGTTGGTCCACTATTTTTGCCACCCAAACATGACTCAAACGTCATCCAAAAATCCAAAACTCACCTGAAAAAAACTATAGACTACCCTGATCACGAATTAACTTAGAAACTAACCTTTCGGGGTCAGGAAGATCGAGAATAAAATCATCAAAGCTTAGAGGCCAAAAATAAGACTAAGTCTTCAACACTTAGCAAAAAAATTGTGAGGTCTTAGCCCTCTTATGCATACATTATGATCTGAATTGCACTAGGAAGAGTACAGGGCATTACACTAGGGGGAGACAACTGGACCTTTATAACACATGGGCAGTTTTATAACGGTCCAACTACACAGTTTAGGAAGGTCTCGATTCCATGGCGGACTCGATATACCCGTCATGCCAGGACCTAGTTTGGGTCATGACAATGATCCTCCTTACTTTTGCAGTACACCAAGATGTCATCAATGAACACAATAACGATCATGTGCAAAAATTGTCTGAATACCCAATTCATGAGGCCCATAAAAGTAGTCGGGGCATTAGCCAGCCCATAGACATAAGCAAGAACTCAAAATGGCTATAACAGATTTGAAAAGTAGTCTCAGAAATATCAACCTCCCTAATCTTTAATTGATATTAAACCGAAAATAGCTCTATTTTAAAGAAACACTTAACGCCCTGAAGCCGATCAAAGAGGCCATCAATCCTAGAAAGAGGGTACTTGTTTTACTTAGTGAACTTATTCAACTGAGGATAGTCTATACACGTCCAGAGGGACCCATCCTTCTTTTGCACGAAAAGCACAAGAGCATCACAAGAAGAAACACTAGGACCAATGAAATCCTTATCAAGGATATCCTTTAATTTCTTTTTTTACTTCTTTCAGATCTGCCAGAGCTGTCCTATAAGGAGGAAGGGAATTGGATGAGTATCCGGTAGAAGATCAATCACAAATTCTATTTTTCTAATAGGAAGAATGTCATGAAGATCATCAAGAAAAACTTCAGGAAACTTATTAACTACGAACAGACTGCAGGGAGGGACTTTCAGAGTTAGAATCCTTGACCTAAACTAGATGATACAAACACCCCTTAGATATTAACTTTTGGGCTCTAAGGTAAGAGATAAACTTCTATTTTGGTACAAGGGAACTCCCTCCCATTCAATTACAGGTTCATTAGAAAAATAAAAAGTCACCTTTTGGGTCCTACATTCCAAAGCAGAATAGTACAAATGAAGTCAATCTATTCCTAAGTTTATATCAAAATCCACCATATCAAGATCTATTAAATCTACCAACGTCTCCCTATGAAAGATGGACACCACACAACCCCTATAGACTTTTATAGCAACAATTGACTACCCACTTAGGTAGCAACTAAAATAAGGTTTGAAATACTTGCACGACCAAAACCGATATGTATAACCATATAAGTAGTCATAAAAGATTAGGATAGAATCGAGATTAAGAAAAAAATAAGCATCATGAGAGAAAAGATAAAACATACCAGTGACAACATTTGGGGATGCCTCAAATTCCTAATGAGTAGAAAGTGCATATAGACAATTTCGAACAGGTTCTGTCCCTGAAGTAGTTCCTTTAGACACAAGAGTTGAAGAAGTAGCTTCCTGCACCTTACTAGCCTCAAATGCACCCCTAGATAAAGGATAATCTCAATGCATATGAACAGGCTGACCACAATTACAACATCAATTTATCCCTTTCTCATAATAACCATGCTAAAGATTTTCACAACTACGACAAGATGGAAAAGGTGGGGCTATTAAGCTCCACTAACCTGAAATTTGGCACCCTGTTCCCTAGAACCATTTCTAACATAAAACGTTGATCACTTGAAAGCTTAGGAGAAGGAACACTAGTTGAAGGATAAAAATTTCCCCAGTTCTTCTTCTTAGGTAATTGCCTACCCTCTTTTTCCACTATTCTACTGACTCATACCCTACTCCGCATACTTAAAGTTCTTACTAGGCCTTTCCCCCATTTTTAATTGCTTTCTCTTCTCTTCTTTGACCTACTGCATGTAAGACACTAGCTTTGATATATATGTCATTGTTCAGCATAACAGCCTTACACTCTAACACCAAGTCACGAGATAGAACCAAAGCAAACTTTCTCATCTTTGACCTCATACTAGACATAAGTTCAGGAGCATAAGGGGACAATTGGGTGAATTTTAATACATACTCCTTAACACTCATCTTACCCTATTTTAGATTCATAAACTCTTCTGCCTTGGCTTTCCTTTACTCCTGTGAAAATAAGTGGTCAAGAAAATCACCCGAGAACTCTTCCCACATGGTTGGCTCAACATATTTACCTTTAACTCTTCCCGCTTCTCATACCACTGATAAGCCACTTCTTTCAACTAATAAGATATAAACTCAACTACCTCCGAGTCACAGCATGCATAACTCTTAAGATCTTCTCCATCTCATCAATAAACCCCCGAGGATCTTCCTCAACCTTAGAACCTATAGAGGTTGGGGGATTCAGCCTCATAAATTGGTCAATTCGGGTGACCTTAGATGAATTGAGAGAAGGACCAACATGATCAGAATGACATGACTCCAATTCTACAATTTGATAAAGCATATAGATAGACTAATGGAACTGCTTCGAGATATCTATCTGAGGGACTAAGTAACACCATCTCATAAAGACCGAAAAGGATCAGCAGGGATCAGTGGAACCCAAGGTGAAGTAGTAAAGTCAGGAGTATGGGCCCTATACTAAGTCTACGTCCCATGAGTAGTACAAACTTCCTCCGCGCTTTCCCTAGTTGGGACGGAGGTTCTAACGAAGTTCCTACGACCATTAGATCTTCTTAGAGGCATAAGTTGTAACACAAGAAAGCCATAGGTTAGAGAATATTCAAAGTAACTATACTCTCTAGCACGAAATAGAACACAAAGAAAGGAAAATATTCCTAAATGTCTCATAGCCTCCCCCTTATAAGTATGGTGTGCTACACACCCGTAAATGGAATATACTATCCATGGCCTTATAGATACCTAGTGACCCTGAACGGTGTTCTGATACCAAGCTTATCATAACTCGAACCACGATCCTGGCCATAACGGGCATCCCAAACCAATCAAGGTCTGAGATGACCCCTTAACCTTACCTCAAGAGCATGACAAAAATAATAAACTACAAAAGTTAACTAATAGATTAAAAGAAATGCACTAATGGAAAAAAGTAAGTTTGTGACTCAAAAATCAAATCCATAAATTAATACCCCAACCCTATCCACAAACCCTACAACCAATAAATACTAATCAAATCATAACATAACCCCAACTACACCAGAAGAAAACCCAAAAGTACTAAAGCAAAAAAGATACTAAGAGAAAAACAACACCTTCAGAATGATGGAGGGTTCACCACATAACCAACGGTCCCATATGAATACTGAATCACCTAACACTGCACAGGGTCACAAAAAAAGTCCTCCAAAGCTACATAATAAAATAATATAGAGTTCAAGGATTGTCAGTACGACGATTACTGCCATACAACCCAAGAAAAGGGATAAAATATGCATGTACCAAAATTAGTAATAAAACAAATGCCCAAATAATATAGTAGAATTATAGGGTAGGGGATAAGGGACATGAAACATGACCATTAAAACTTTAATCCTAAAGTATATAGCTCATACCGAACTTAGGTACCCACGGCTATTTGGGTTCGTCTCTCCTTGTCGAAAGGTGCCCAGTCCATGTTAGCCACATGGACTGGAGAAATTAGGCTAAAGTCACCAATAGTCAATAGCCTCCTAAACATATACCATGTAAAGCAGACACAATGGTTATAGACCCCCAATGTTGGCCCACGTGGATTTTAGTATGGGTTCCCTCGAGACTACACCTTCTCAGTGAGCTACATAATTCCCTTTAATGACAACTAAAATATTTTCACATACCATTAACCATAAAGTCTTTTATTAGGGCATTCCCAAATTGATATCATCATACCAAGAAATTTGAAAGCCATTCTAATTATGCCATACCATATCTATTTAACCATTTAGACTCTAATTTTTATTTAAAAATCCATAATCATATCCCGAACTGACAGTGAAACCATTTAACGCTTCTCTTTTTTTGACTAACTTATTTTATTTTGCAAGAAAAACTATGGTGAAGTTCATGGGAAGCTTCACATTTCTGCCTCATTGTAATAGAGTCATCATTCAAGTTAACAGCTTCTAATTCGACTCAAGCCCCTGCCATTTTGCCAAGTCCTTTTTGAAGGTTGTAATAGCTTATGCTAGTTAGTATTTCACTTTTTTGTTGCCCAAGAGGCTCTTGTAAATTCAGATCTTGTTAAAATACTATGTGTTTTAGCCTTCCCAGCCCCTTCATCCCTTGATAGATGAAACTCTCAAATATAGGCTTTGTATATTATCGTTGTTTATGATCCTTATACCTTGTACTTCCATGCTTTTAAAACTCTCATGTTGGAAATTTCCATGTTTAAGATGAGTGAGAGGTGAGCTTCACTAAAGTTGCCTTTGAAGCATATTGATCTGGCACCCTCCAGCATATCCTTAGCTAGTGTCATGTGTGTTCCTTACTGCAGCTCCTCGTTTCCATCTCATATCTTGACAAGTGTACATGCTGCTAATACAAGACGTGTGAAACCTTAATTTATCCAAAAAACAATTCAGTCACATGGCATGTAGAATGACTATACAAACTTGACTAGTTTTTTTTTGTTGCTATATTGCACTTAGTTTCTTATAAACCTTCTCTTCTCGCCCTTGTTTTTCATTTCTTCTTCTCTAATCATATTTTCGTCTTCACTTCATTTATCACCTTTCTCTTTTACTTATTAATTCATCACCTTTTTCCTTCACTTTTTCATTTAGAAATTAAGAGAGACCACATAAGTTTTTGTATAATATTTGTGATGAGAAAAAGCAACCTGATTATTTTTATTTACAAGATCAATAACTAACCTAGAATCTATGATGAAATTTGAGCTGAATACAGAAAAAACAAGTGAGAGACAAAGGTTTGAAGGAACAAACCAAAACTGAGGAACGACGGACCATTGTAGGACAAGGAAGTTTAGTGAAAATTTAACAAATGACCCATGATTTTTTTATAAATTACCCAATTTAGATTGTTCTCAAAAAATATTAACCCCCAACCCCACCCCTTAGGTTTTACGCTAATAATTATCTTAGTCTATATATAGGTGTGAATATTTATCCACTTTGAGTGTCACTTATAACCCTTTTTAAACATAAGTGTGTACACCACACATAGTCAGTTACTCGGTGTGTTGTAGAACACAAATGGTGATAGTTTATATAGAAAAAAAAAAAAAAAAAAAAAGAAACAATTGGTAAATAGTTGAGGCTTAAAATTCTTGAAAAAAATAAATCAGATATATTATTTCTTTATTTTTCATTAACCTTGATCCAGGAGGCCTCTCAAACCCAAATTTTAAGATAAAGAGAAGATGAATCCAGCCCCTTGTGAAGAATATGGATAAAGCCACAAATTATACATATACCATTTTGACTAAATATGGACGAATGGACCTTTGGGAAAAGCATTGGCAGAAAGAATAAGACTTGGGCATCAAATCCATTTGTCCTTCCTCCACTAAAAAACCAATTAAGGTTAATCATATTAATTGTTATTTTATGTGCCTGTGTGATTTAAGAAGGTTCATTACAATAAGAACAATGCAAAGTGCAACGTAAGAAAAGAACTTGGCATTCAGTTAAGTGCATTATTTAGCCTTTCTGGAGCATAAGTGTCATCAAATTGTGTTAGATCAATTCTAGAAAATATATACGTCAAAATATATAATTTTGTAGAAATATCATGCATTCACGTGTACGATATTTTGAACAATAAATCCTCCCCCGACTCATGAACATGGATAGGTGAAAGTTACATATTTTTAACATATCAAACTAAAGCAAGGTCTGCATCAAATGTTATCATTTTGCTAAATATGAATAAAATGCTAATTTTGGATTTTAAGAAGTTATATACGTGTGATATTAATTTCATAAGGATGACAACAATTAACTCACTTTAAATTATTTTTTAAGTATGAACATAAGTATTACTCCCTCTATTTCAATTTATTTCTCTTACTCTTCCTTTTAGTCCGTTTAAAAAAGAATGTCTTTTTTCGTCGGCTTTTTAATTGTAACTTTCCGCATGACATGTTTAAGACTATAAGATTAAAGAATATTTTGATACATTCAATATATATTTTTAAGGCAGCAACATTACCATAGCATTATCAAACAAACAAATTGAAGTGAAAATAGTAATAAACTTAAATTTAAATTACTAAAATTGTGCACATGCATGTCCAGGTATGGAATAATATGCGTAAAGCTACAAACTATACCATTTTAACTAAAGTTGGATCATCAATACAATGGTTGGAACTTTTGGGAAAGCATATTGTTTGAAGGAATACCCTTTAAACATGAAAAATTGGGATCAAATCAATTTGTTCAGCCCCACAAAATAATCAAGGTCAATCATAATTCATAAAAAGAGTAGTTGGTGTAGTAAAGCTGCCATTATGCATAGGATCTGGGGAAAAGCCCTACCACAAGGTTCTATTATATGCAGTTTTCTTGCATATCGCAAGAGGTTATTTCTAAGGTTTGAACCCGTGATCTCCTAATCACATGGCAACAACTTTACCAGTTAGCAATCATAATTCATACCAGATCGAATTGTGTGTTGTATCAAGAACTACAAGAGCAGATGAAAATGCATATGCACTAAACTACAAAGTGTCTATGTGCATGCAGGGCATACTCTTGACTGGCCAGTAGCCAGGGATATTTGTATATATGGTGTTGGGATGCAATACAAATAACATATACACCTTAGTCCCAAACAAGCTGAGTACATATGGATCCTCTTCATCCCATTTGAGCTCAACTCGTCATGTCCTCCTCTCAAAAAGAAATGAACCTTGGGCCTAACTCAACCTCAAAAACTAGCTCATAATGGAAGGATTTCCTAAGACCACATAAGGAGACCAAAGACCCTTTTAACCCACCGATGTGGGACTCCAACACCCCTACCCTCCCTCTCCCCGAACGCCCAGGGCTGGACATCTGGAGCGTGGACAATATAAGATGGGAGGCCCAATATCAGAAACAATGAACTGAGTGGGCCTGCCTCTGATACCATGATAAAAAATGGACCTTAAGCCTAACTCAACCTCAAAAGCTAGCTTGTGAGGAGAGGATTACCTAAGACCATATAAGGACACCAACGAACCCTTTAGCCCACCGATTTGGGACTCCAACATCCTCATCACAATAAAGAAAAATTAAAGTGAAAACAAGTTAAATATATGCAAATAAATGTAGTAATAGCAATACACAAAGTAGTCTAATAGTTAGACGAATATCGACTACCGACTAGCAGATATCACCTATATGAATCTTTTTCTGCATTATGTTCTATTTTTAGCCAAATTTGCATTAATTCCAAGAAATTATATTATAGGTCTGTTGAGATAATTTTCTTCAAATGTAATTTTAAGTCTACCTCATCCCCTCAAAGAATTACTTGGAGACAAAGTGAGTGCAAATGTTCTTACAAATGAAATGAACTTATTTAAATTTAGAAGATCAGAGAATGTGGATAAGATCACAAAGTCAAAGCAATTATAAAAGGTAACAAAGTAACATAAAGAATTAAGTCAAAGATGTTTATATAGTTTTTCATTACTAGTACTAATTTGTCGTGGCTATAAATGCATGGCTAACATGACATATAGTAATCATCTCATTGAAAAGAAGGGAAGTCTTACATGAAGAGGAGAGTCATATTGTTAGTAGCCAAGGATGACTTGCCTGCTCTATTGTCTGGAAGGTGTTTAATTGTGGCCTTTTAGTTTGGGTTCAGGCAGTCTCCTTGGCTACCTTGACATGCTCTTCTCTTTTATGCAAGATCTTTTCATTATTCTAGCATGATGTGAGGAGTCTTATTTGGTAGAATGGATCAAGAGAAAAGAAGAGAAGAGAAGAGAAGTCTAGCATGATGAGAAAAGTCTTATTTGGCAGCCAAGGATGACTTGCCTGCACCACTAATTGGAAAGGTCCTTCATTAATATGTCCTTTCTTTCTTGGTTTCAAGCAGGTCATCTTTAGCCAACTTGACAAGCTCTCCTCTTTCATGCATGACTTTCTCTTCTTTCATTTTTTATTAGTCTGCGTCATTTTCATTCATGTGACACTATTTGATTGAGCATAGAGTTCAAGAAAGACAAAATCACCTTCGAAACATACGGTTTAATAACATGTTTGACCAAACTTATAGAACATTAGAAGTGCTTATTAAAAATTAAAGTTCTTGTCCATGCTTTTAGAGGAAAAATAGGTGGTTTTGGGTAGCAGTAGAAATTATTTTTCATAAGCTATAAGAGTAATATTTCTCTATAAACACATTCTAAATATTGGTCAAGCACAAGGGACAGCTCTAACATTGGCAAAAGAAGATTTTTTTAAATTAATTAGCTAAACACAAACAAAGACAAGTTATAAACAGAAACCATCACATTGGTACCCAAAAGAGTCTACATTACAAGGAATTAAGAAAAGACTCAATAAAATATGTCATTGAACTTAATGAAATGACTCACATATACCACTCGTAAAAGGAGGTAGGGGCTGGTAGGTAATGAAGGGTTTAGATAATGCCACATGACCATATCTTCTAAAAGCAGGGCTCTGTTAGTGGTTAGTGGCACGAATGAATGAAATGCATCATGACAATAGCATAAATAAGCCCAACTATTAATAGATAGCATAACTAAGTTATTTCTAAAAGTTTGATTTCATATTTAAGATTTTTCCCTTGCTTCTTCCTTGTTGTATTATATGTGATATATATTTCTTTTTTTCTTAAATAATTACTATTTTCAGTCATTATCAGGTTCTTACTAGGGTAGTTGGGAGGTTTTTGTAACACCCCAACTTAAGATAAGGAGTCCTACATCGGCAAAACACAGGAAGGATTCTGGGTTTATAAGTAGGCAAGCCTTACTCTCTAGTAACGCGTTTTAAAGCCATGAGGTCAAGGCCCAAAGTGAACAATATCACTAGGGATAAGGAGTAAGAGGTCTCTCAGGCCTTCATGGTTCGGTATGCCCATCGCGGCTAGGGCCTCAGCTCGGGTCATGATAGAATAGTATCAAAGCCTCTGTTGTGTTAGCCCTGTCGATGTGTCCCGATAAGGGTCAAGGGAAATCCCATTCGGTGGGGCAAACCTGTGAGGGTCTAGGTCTAGAGCGGACAATAACACTAGGGATAAGGATTAAGGGGTCTTTCGGACTTTCATGGTTTGGGATACCCATGGCATCCAAAGCCTCGGCTCGGGTCGTGACAGATTTTGTTGGTTTTGTAATGATGATAGGCATTCTCATTTATGAATATCAAATACTGTAACGCCCCGAATCTGGTACCCGAAATACTATACGGTGCTCGTGACCCAAAGGACCACAAGCTAACCCATGACTGATATCTATACCTGAACACTGCATAATATACTATATAAATATGGAATAAAAGGCTGAAAGGCCATAAGGTTCAAATATCTCATAAACCACAACATCTAAAAATACGGTATATCAATACTAAAACAACTGAAATAACTGTCTGAACATACTATAATATGAAAGCCTCTAAATCTATACTGTCAGAATAAGGATTTTATGGGACATGTCCCCAACTAACTCCAACTAGTTAAATAAACTAAGTACTGTAGAAGTGAAGTAATCAAATCATAACATCCTCGAATGATGAGGACTCACTACTGACTCTGACTGCTGAAACTGGAATACTACTGATATTCTGGAGCTCGTACTTCTAAATCTATAGTATAAAACACCATTGCGCAAATGGATTAGTATGATTAAATGTACTGGTATGCTAGTGAGGTAGGCTGAATGCAAAGGGTTTATATGCATGAACAATACTAACTGACTGTATAACATGAATATGAGAATAAATGCATGAATAAGTAACTATAACTAAATTCATGATAATACTGACTACTGATTCTGAATACTAATATCTTGAGTTACCAATAACTGATGTAACTGATACTAAGTGACTGTATCTGACAGTCTAGATTCTGATGGAACTAGCTGAGTTCTGTACTGTACTAGGTGACTATATCTGACAGTCTAGATTCTATAGAACTATCTGAGTTCTATTACTGAGACTGAAATTATAATTGTGGGAAGTATTTCTTTAACTGATATGCCCCTAATAAGCAATTATAGCTGAGTTGGGGTCCAATATGTAACCCCAATTGGAAGGGTGTCAATACCGCACCACTGGTAAGGACAAGATGCAAGTGGCCCTCATCTAATAGGTACTCTAATGAGAATGGTAGGACCCTTATCTAGCAGGTTAAGCCACCTAATCTACCCTCATCTAGTAGGTTTGATGTATCAACCTACGCTGTCTATGTAGTTCTGGAGCACAAGAATTGCTTCTAAGAATTACACCCTCTACTCGCAAGTGAATTCCCATCCTTGGGCTCACTCGGTACTGAATCCTACTCCCATCTGAATAGACACTGAACTGAATATACTGGACTAAGTTTCACTAAATTTCGTTGACTGATAGAATATTATTGAGATCTGATATCTGACTGAGATTACTAAGATTACTGAGATTACTGAGATTACTGGACTGATACTAAATTTACTGAGTTTTCCTGAGTCATGTAAATAACTAAATTCTACTGATCATGGCTTGACTGAGATTATTATGAAACTGACACTAGCTCTAGGCACACAGCTAAACTGTCGGGTACAAGTACCCCCAGTACTCGATAGCATGAAACTGACAAGACATGACACTTCTTGAACATATGACCATAATCAATAATTGATAATACAATTACTTGGGACTTTCATGAAGCACTTGATAGCATGAAACTGACAAGACATGACACTTCTTGAACATATGACCATATCATGGTTACATAATTCTAGTCTCATGGGCATTCCATCAAATAATTTCAATGCATAACAATAGCATGAGAGTCATTTTGAAACATAAGGATAAAGCATGGATTCATCATTTAGGCCCTATTGTGTCAATAAGCATAATCTTACTATCCTAGGCATTTTATCAAACATCTAGTATGCATAACTTAGGGCTTAAGCATGAACATTAACTTAATACATCAAGTTCCTTCATTCAACTCAATTTCATCAATTTCAATCCATACATTAACAAAATTTTATGAAAACATATTAAAGCTTCCAACTTGGAAGTCGCACAACAACATAAACATGATTATAATCATTCCACAACATGGGTTTCACAATTTATGATTTTAAAATAGGATTCTTGAGCTTCATGGGTGAAAGGAACCCATGAATCAACACTAAACATACCTCAAAAGCTTAGATCTTGAAAGATAACTAATGTTTCTTGAATGTTCTTGGATTGGGAAACACAGATCTTGATGTTTTCTTGAAGGTTCTTGAACTTGAAGCACTTGAATTTCTTATTTCTTAAAGAAGGGTTTAGATCTTGTTCTTGGGGATTGATCTTTGAGAAGAATCCTAATTTGGTGTTATAGGTAAATAATGAAGTTATGAGCTCTGGTCTGGTATAATTAAGGGTTAAAGTAGGTGGAAAAGACCCAAATACCATTTTAAAAACAGCTTAAAATTGCTGATCGGAAGTGGCGACGGTTTAGGTGATGGTTCGTCACTGGCTAGACGGTCCGTCGGTCTATCCTGTCGTACTTGGCCAGAACCTGAACTTTCTGCCTTGTCTGGGATGGTTTTGGGTGACGATCCATCGCTAGCTTGATGGTCTGTTAGTTCTGACCGTTGCACTTTGCTAGAAGATGGGTTCACTGCCTTAGTCGCGATGTCTTGGGGGTCCGTCGGCCTGACCGTCGCTTCTGGTCGGTTCCGACAGTTCTCTGTAAAATGTCCATAACTTTTTACTCCGATACTGGATTTGGTTGAAATTGGTATTGTTGGAAAGATAATTCAATTTTTCACATGATAAAAATTCGAAATTGGGGAAATTCTATCTGATTTAAACATTAATCATTTAAGAAGTCATCCCTAAATCTTCTAGAGACTAAATTAGACTTCAAAAAAAAA
This sequence comes from Capsicum annuum, assembly GCF_002878395.1. NCBI lineage: Eukaryota > Viridiplantae > Streptophyta > Magnoliopsida > Solanales > Solanaceae > Capsicum > Capsicum annuum. The sequence continues at coordinate 12,517,105 of NC_061117.1, forward strand.
TTGAGGTATTACAATATCTCTCCTATGGGAACATTCGTCCTTGAATAGGACTGACTAAGCTGGGATTTCTGATAGACTGAACTTACTTAAGGGACGTGAACATCTGAAACATAATTATATGACTGGAACTTCTGATATACACAAATTTCATACTGAACATGCATATCTGATGCATGAATACTAACTCATGAATACCTGAATGGAATCACTAATAAGCTGAATTTATCAAGCTAAACATGCATATCTAATGCATGAGTACATGACTAAGCTGATACATGAATGCATGACTAAATATGCAATGGTACTTTAAAATACCGAGATTGTAACTGAAATCTGAACATGAAACTGAATAGGCTTAAGGAAAGCTATTACCTTGGGTTGAGTCTAAATTAGCGGAGAAAACGTAAGGATACTTGGTTCGTATATCTGCTTCTGCTTCCCAAGTAGCTCCCTCAAAGGACTAATTCCGCCAAAGAACTTTGACTAGAGGGACTTCTTTGTTCCTCAGTCTGGGAATTTGGTAGTCAAGGATTTCAATTGGAATTTCCTTGTAAGAGAGACTGTTCTGAATATCTATGCCCTTAATAGGTACTATGATTGCTGGGTCACCTATGCACTTCTTAAGTAAGGAGACATGAAAGACTGGATGCACTAAAGCTAGATCTGAAGGCAACTCGAGCTCATAAGCTACCTTGCCAAAATTACGAAAAATTTTAAAAAGACCGACATATCGAGGACTGAGCTTTCCCTTCTTACCGAATTTCTTTACTCCCTTCATGGGAGAGATCATTAGATAGATAAAGTCATTAATTTTAAACTCAATATCCTTTACTAAACACGCATGAATGAGAATATGAGAACATGACTGAGTCTGCAATGTGAGACATGGACTGAGTATCATGAACTGAACTGAGACATTATTTACATGTATTACGATTGATATTGGAGCTTGAAGGTCCACCTATGAGTACCCACTACTCCAAGCTAGGTTCCTTACATGAAGAGGGAATGAGATATTTAGGTAATGAAAGTTCAGGGGATTATAGTGTATCTCCCCTTGGGACACTGTGTCCCTCAAAGAATGCTGACTTGTCGAGATACTAAAGAGAGACTAGAATGATACACAGGGCACCCACGAACAGAATCGCAACTGAATATCTGAGATCTGTGATTGATTTATGAAATATTAATTGAGTTGAACACACAACCGCTTGATTGGTACATCTTAGAATGGTTACACCATGAGACTTCAAATAGTGTGACTAGGTGGACAGAATGGGAAAATATATGAACTTATCCGTCTGACTGTCGGACTGAAAAATTGGTTGTTCAAACTAATTCCTACTGACTGACTGATCTACTGACTGACTGATGGCTGAGTACTGGGCATGTAAGAATAAACTGTACTTAGTCTGAATAACTAGACTGAGAATATGGAGTTTCTATGAACATGAGAAAGGGACTAACTGAGTAACATGAGATAGCTAAGCATGAATTCATAAAATACTTGTATTGTTTGAGAATGCAAGACCAGGCGTATAACATGATTCGGAAACCTTCTGTAAGCTGAGGTACTGAAACACTGATAATATGTGTAACTAATAACTACACGCTATGGTCAAGCATACCTAAAATTAGACTGTGGTATTAATCTTATTTCTGAACTGAGGCTGAGGCCGATACTATATCTAAGACTGTAGCAAAGACTGCAACTAAATCTGTAATTGAGACTCATACTGGGACTGAATGCTAGTTTCTAATAATTGAGGTTTAGACTGGTACTGAAGTACTAAATTTAGATGGCTAAGTAATTGATAACTGAAAGCCATGGTCCTGTAGGACTATCTGAGTCCCTTACTAAATATCGATTACTGAACTGACGTTGTAACTGAGGCCTGGGGGATGGAACATTAACACCACGAATTCATCGAGAGATCTAAACTGAGGGTCTATGTGACATAACCTGAGTTTGGCTGATCACTAGGTGTGGAACATGAGTCGTAAGCTGCATGACCTGAGCCTGAAGGTTCTATATTCATGGGACATGATCCATACTATTAAGTAAACTAGAACTCCTTATACTAGGAATTGGAAATGCACATAATTCTATGGAAGGTGCGTAAATGTAAGTTATGTTCATGGAACATGATTTGTACCATGAAGTAAATAGGGACTCCTTATATTGGGAATTGAAATCATACATGATTTTCACTAATAAGCACAAATATGTGCAATGATCATGGAGATAATAGGTAGGACATGAATAGATATCATGATACTTGATGGGTTTTGAGGATCTATAATACTATTCTGAGATGGTCTGCATAATTATGTTCACTGTGGGAATAAATGAGGATGTCATCTATGAAGACTATGATGAATATGTCCAAGTACTACTTGAACACATAGTTCATCAAGTCCATGAAGGCTGCTGGGGCATTGTTAAAACCAAAGGACATGACTAAGAATTCAAAGTGACCGTATCGAGCTCAAAATGCTATTCTTGGAATGTCACATTCTCTAACTCTGGGTTGATGATAGCCTGATCTGAGGTCTATCTTAGAGAAATATCCAGCACCCTCAAGTTGGCCAAATAAGTCATTGATTCTGGGAAGTGGATACTTGTTTATAAATGTGACTTTATTGAGCTGACGGTAGTCTATACACATCCTGAGAGAGTCGTCTCTCTTTTGCATGAATAAAACTTGTGCACCCTATGGGGAAACACTGGGCTTGATAAATCCCTTATCTAAGAGATCTTTTAACTGTTCTTTTAGTTCTCTGAGTTCCGTTGGTGCCATTCTGTATGGCAGAATAGATAAAGGCTGAGTATCTAAAAGAAAATCAATATCTAAGTCTATTTACCTTTCGGGAGGAACTCCAAGAAAATATTTGGGAAATACATCTAAATATTCATTCAGTACTGAGATTGATTCAAGACTGGGAGTTTCAGAACTAGAACCCTTAACTCAAACAAGATGATAGACACATCTCTCAGATATCATTTTCCTAACATGTAGGTAGGAAAAACAAGCAGACCCCTGAATGCTAAAATACTACCCTCTACTCTAGGATGGGTTCATTCAAAAACTGAAATTGAATTGTAGTCGATTGTGGCATAGCAGGAAAAAAGCCAATCCATGTAGAGAATGATATCAAATTTGTCATCGCTAATTTGACTAAGTCTGCTAAAGTGACTTTCTCAGTTACCATGATCGGACAGTTCCTGTATACCCATCGAGCTATGATGGTTTTACCCACTGGGGTAGATATTGAAAAGGGCTCTGCTAGAATTTTGAGACTGACTCTGAAATCAACTGCTATATAAGGAGTAGCAAAAGACAAGGAAGCTCCTAGATCTAGCAAAGCGTAAATATATAAGTAAAAGATCTGTAACATACTAGTAACCACATCAGGAGAATTTTCCTAATCCTGTTGGGACTAGAGAGCATAGAGTCTGTTTGGGCTTTGCCCACTGGTAGCACTAGAGGTGGCACCCTGCTGAATTGGGCGATCGGACTAAGATGAGGAATGGTTATGCTGACCCTAAAAAACTGACTGGGGATAATCTCTGACTCTGTGACCTGGTTTGCCACATCCAAAACAGAAGTCATTGATAGCTCTGTAAATACCCTGATGGTTCCTACCATAAGTCTGACAAAGGGGATGGGTTCAGGCACTACTAACACATCCCTGAGGCTTAGGGCCTGGTGCCCTATCCCTGTTGTCATCTCTGAATTTTGGACTAGAGCACTGGCTGAAGAAGGGGCTGGGATAACAGCCTGTTGATTGCTCTAAGCTACAACTTAGTAAGATAAAGTGAGGGAGTCAGTTCTGAATTCACCATAAAAGGCATGCTCATCCAGGGAATCTACCTGAACAGGAAAAGGTACTGACTAATTTTCGATTCTCCTTTTATTAGCCCTTTTGGGAGATATATTGTATAAATGAAATGGAAAAATGGATTATACTGGGAGTCTACATTTAAGCTTATGCTCACTAGCACAACATGAATGCTGAAAGAAGGGAAACTGTTCCTAAAACATCTCATAGCCTCATGTCCATTAGTGTGGTGCACAACACACCCATGCAGAAGACTCTACTAGATATGGCTTTTCAGACTACATAGGAAACTATTGAACCTTACACTCTGATACCAAGTTTGTAACGCCCCGAATCTGGTATCCAAAATGCTACACAGTGCTCGTGACTCTGAAGGACCACAAGCTAATCCATGACTGATATCTATACCTGAACATTGCATAATATACTATATAAATGCAGAATAAAAGGCTGAAAGGCCATAAGCTACAAATATCTCATAAAATACAACATCTAAAAATATGGTATATCAATACCAAAATAACTTAAATAATTGTCTAAACATACTATAGTCTGAAAGCCTCTAACACTATACTGTCTGAATAAGGAGTTGATGGGACATGTCCCCAACTAACTCCAACTACTGTAATAAACAAAGTATTGTAGAAGTAAAGTAATCAAATCATAACATCCTCAAAAGATGAGGACTTACTGCTGACTCTGACTGCTGAAACTGGAATGCTACTGATGTTCTGGAGCTCGTACTTCTAAACCTATGGTATAAAACACCATAGTGCAAATGCATCAGTACAATTTAATGTATTGGTATTCTAGTGAGGTAGACTGAATGCAAAGGGTTCATATGCATGAACAATACTAACTGACTATATAACATAAACATGAGAATAAATACATGAATAAGTAACTGTAACTAAATTCATGATAATATTGACTATTGAATCTGAATACTGATATCATAAGTTACTGATAACTAATGTAACTCATACTGAGTGACTATATTTGACAGTCCAGATTCTAATAAAACTAGCAGAGTTCTGTACTGTATAGGAAGACTATATCTGACAGTCTTGATTCTATAGAACTATCTGAGTTCTATTACTAAGACTGAGACAGCAACTGTAACTTTAGGAAGTAGTCCTTTAACCGATATGCCCCCAATAAGCTATTATAGCTGAGTTGGGGTCCAATCTGTAACTTTAATTGGAAGGGTGTAAATACCGCGCCATTGGTAAGGATAAGTTGTAAGTGACCCTCATCTAACAGGTACTCTAATAAGATTGATGGAACCCTCATCTATCAGGTTATGCCACCTCTTACACCCTTATCTAGCAGGTTTGATACCTCAACCTACGCTGGCTACGTAGTTCTGGAGTGTAAAGATTGCTTCTAAGAATCACACCCTCTATTCGCAGGTGAGTTCCCATCCTTGGGCTCACTCGGTGCTGAATTTTACTCCCATCTGAATAGACACTGAACTAAATATACTGGACTAAACTGGATTAAGTTTTACTAAATTCTGTTGATTGATGAAATATTATTGAGATCTGCTAACTGACTGAGATTACTGCGATTACTGAGATTACTGGATTGATACTAAATTTACTGAGTTTTCCTAAGTTATGTAACTGACTAAATTCTACTGATCATGGCTAGACTAAGATTATCATGAAACTGACACTGGCTCTAGGCACACAGCTAAATAATCGGGTACATGTACCCCCAGGACTTGATAGCATGAAACTGACAATACATGACACTTCTTGAACATATGACCATAATCAATAATTCATAATACAATCACTTGGGAATTTCATGAGGCACTTGGTTCTCATACGCCTGTACATGAATAGGAATGCATTCAAATATATCATGGTTACACAATTCTAGTCTCATGGGCATTCCGTCAAACAATTTCAATGCATCACAATAGCATGAGAGTCATTTTAAATCATAAGGATAAAGCATTGATTCAACATTTAGGCCCTATTGAGTTAATAAGCATAATCTTACTCTCTTAGGCATTTTATCAAACATCTAGTAAGCATAACTTAGGGCTTAAGCATGAACATTAACTTAATACATCAAGTTCCTTCATTCAACTCAATTTTATCGATTTCAATCCATACATTAACAAAATTTCATGAAAACATATTAAAGCTTCCAACTTGGAAGTCGCACAAACATAAACATGATTATAATCATTCCACAACATGGGTTTCACAATTCATGATTTTAAAATAGGATTCTTAAGTTTCATGGGTAAAAGGAACCCATGAATCAACACTAAACATACCTCAAAAGTTTGGATCTTTAAAGATAACTAACGTTTCTTGAACGTTCTTAGATTGGGAAACACAGATCTTGATGTTTTCTTGAAGGTTCTTGAACTTGAACCACTTGAATTTCTTAGTTTCTTAAAGAAGGGTTTAGATCCTGTTCTTGGGGATTGATCTTTGAGAGGAACCCTAATTTGGTTTTGTAGGTAAATAATGAAGTTATGAGCTCTGATCTGGTATAATTAAGGGATAAAGCAGGTGGAAAAGAACCAAATACCATTTTAAAAATAGCTTAAAATTGCTGATCGGAAGTGGTGATGGTTTAGGCGATGGTCCTTCACTGGCTCAACGATCTATCGGTCCATCCCATCTTACTTGGCTAGAACCTAAACTTCTTGCCTCATCTGCGATAGTTTTGAGCGACAATCCGTCACTAGCTTGATGGTCCGTCGGTCCTGACCGTCATACTTGGCCAGAAGATGGGTTTACTGCCTTATTCACGATGGCTTGGACAACGGTCCATCGCTAGCTCAATGATCCGTCGGCCTAACCATCGCTTTTGGGCGGTTCCAACAGTTCTCTGTAAAATGTCCATACCTTTTTACTTTGATACCGGATTTGGATGAAATTGGTATCGTTGGAAAGCTAATTCAATTTTCCACATGATAAGAAGTCAAAATTAAGGGAATTCTATCTGATTTAAACATTAATCATTTAGGAAGTCATCACTAAATCTTCTGGAGACTAAATTAAACTTCAAAAAAAATTGGGGTATTAATCATTTTGTCACGATCCGAGCTGTGGCCCTGGCTACAATGGGCATCCCGAACCATGAAGGATCAAGAGACCTCTTAACATACGATCAAAAACATAATCCATGCATAAATCAAATTGCGGAAGATATAATGAAATCCAAGTTGATCTTATGATCAAAATATGTCATCAAAGTTATGACAATATGTTGGATTATGGGTCAAGGGTCTCCTATGTGGATGGACCCAACCCGTTTCTTGGTCAGAAAAATAATATTAACGCATAATCTTATTTCAAAAGAAAAGGGAGAACAGTTACACAATAACTGTTCCCGCCCCAAAAATTCCCTATATGGTCATTTCTTTTTCTGACAAGATTTAAACAGAGAAAATTTGAGTCATAAACAAAGAATCAAAATAAATGACAAAATCAAAACGAGAGCATTTAGTTTTGTGATTCAAGATATTTTTCCAAGAGATTCAAAGGAGACTTGGAGCGATCTTTTTGGTAGACAAAAAATTCAACATTTTTCGCTGTAACAGAAAAAGGTACACACTAATTCTAATTTTTACTCCGTATTTTACTACAAATGACATCAGATCTTGGTTTAATTGCTCTATTTTGCATTATTTTGGTATTAAGTTTATGTTTATGGACATACCTGTTAGATAGAGACCATAACCGGATGAAGATTGAAATTTTGGATCCGGTCAAAAGCATTTTTTTTTTCTTTAAAGCTTAAAAAGAGATGAATCGTAGGGAGTAGCCCTTTTTGAATTTACCCGAAATGGGGACTTTTTGACTGGTGATAATTTTAGTGATCATTGGCAGTGGGGAGAATAATATAGAATGGAAAACCCACCGAATGATTAAAACACTTTAAAGCGCTCTATTTTTTGCCTCACAAATATACCAATAAGAAATGAGCAGAATGTTCCTTTTTCTTTGCGTGTTAACAGTGATTGTCCTAATACTATTGCTAATAAAACCCAAACAACTGGGCCCTAAATTAAAAAAAGACCCATGAAAAAACCAAATCTCGATCGGGTCGAATTGACTTCACAATTTTGATATTGTTAGAGGGAAAAGGAATTTTGTTGGAAAATGAGAAAATTCTTTTTTTTAAGTGTAATTACTTTCATTATATATCTAATATTAGTATCAATTTTATCATTTACATGTGGTTGAAATTGATTTTGATATTAATTTTGCGAATTTAAGCCCTCTGAAGTTTAACTTAATAGATTTGCCTTCTACATGTTTTGTGACATAAGTTGTCACATTGAGTGGTTCAACCATTCATATTGTTTCTTGGTTCCTATTTCAGATATGGTTGAACAGGGAAAACTCAAATCACTCCAAGTGGGAGTTCATAATGTCGAGCAAAGAGACAAAGTGGAAGAGCACGTCATCGAAGGACATGTTTTTGAGGTTGAGAGATTGTACAAAATGGTGTCCCCAGGGCAACACAAAATCTATTACGAAATGAAAGGACTATGCGAAGGGAAAGAGAGAAGAAACTAGAAGAATTCAAGTCTTTTAAGATGACCTCTAATATTAATATTGCTAGTTTTATACATTTGTTTGAATTAAAACGTGTAGAACTAGAAAACTATGTAGAAATCTCGGATTGGAAAGTATTATCTATTTTAGTAAATTCTGTATGCGATCCTTGGGGTGAGAGATTAATTAATGTTTACCACGAGATTTGGCCTAGCGAGCCTTTTTAGGTGTATGTAAGTCATCTTGAATTTGTGGGATGACTTTTATTTTTAGATTGACTTTTAACATGAAGTTATTTATTAACTTTATATTATATTATATTATATATATATATATATATATATATATATTAAGTTGTTTATCTCCTTTTATATGAATTTAATTCATTTATTTGAGTTTAAAATGACTTAATTGAAAGTTATCATTGTAATACACATTAAGAAATTAATTTCTAATTTTTGTCAAATGTTTAGTTCATAGAAGATGATCGGATTCTTAAGTGTCATTTAAATTATACACTAAACATGAAACCTTTATGTGAAATGATTTTATTGAATGTGTAACTTACATTCATAACTGATAAAATACTTGTGTGATTGTCTTTAAATAATAGACCTGGCATCGAAAAGCATAATTACCGACTTGAACAAAGGAGAAAAACTAAATGGTGAAAATTATGACATTTTGAGACGTAAAATGTGGTATGTGTTGGAAGAGCAAAATGATCTTGAAGGTATTAACCATGTCTTATGTCTACCAAGGTAACACTGCACAACACAGAAGAGACCTTGAAACTTATAAGGCTTGGAAAAAGGCTGATTCCATTGCACGTGGAATCATTGTAAGTTATGTGGTCGATGACCTCATACATGACTCTGAGGAATTTCCTACTGCCAATGCCATATGGGCACACTTGCGAGGAACATACGGGGGTACTTCTATTACCCACCTCAGACAGCTAACTATCAAGTTTGACACTTACAAAAAGTGTCATTATCAGAACATTAAACAACACTTAAGGGTGATATTGAATATGATAGCTCAACTCAAAAGTTCTAGTTAGGTTCTCTCAGATGAGCAATAGGTTTAGGCAGTGATTCGATCTCTTCTCAACAGTTGGGAACACTTGAAGGTCAACCTAACCCTCAATAATAGCATTAAAACTTTTTTTGATATTGCCCATCATGTTGAACTTGAAGAAGAATGGTGTAACCGAAAGAAGGAATATAACATTATTGGATATGACAAGGTCCATGATGGCGCAAGCAAATTTACCATTCTCTTTTTGGGGAGATGCATTATTAACTACAGCCTACATATTGAATAAAGTACCTTCTAAATTAGTATCTTCTACTCCTTATGAACTATGGACTAGTAATAAACTAAACTTTAATTATCTACGACTGTGGGGTTGTGCTGCATCTATTAAAGATCATTTTTCTAAGTTTGGAAATCTAAGTCCAAAAGAAAAAAAATGTATCTTTATAAGAGACTCAAAACACTCTAAAGGATATGTGTTCATTGGTGAATTGGAAGATGAAAGTACTACTGAAATTAAATCAGGAGATGTCACATTCTGAAAAATAATTTTTCAAAAAAGGGTGAAATAAAAGAAAATGAGCCTCTTTACGAAATTCTAAGTTCAGATGATCAAATAATGTTGTCGGACATGCTTGATAATTCAATAGATCAAAAAATGATTCTTGATCCAAGTAGGAGTTGTGAATCCCAAAATACTATTGAGGAATCTGAACTTTAATTACGTAAGAGTGCCAGAAAAGGTGTACCTAAATCATCTTATGAGATTGAGGATTATGTTTTCTTGGTATCTCCCACAAAATTGGATAAACCTAATTCTACGACTGAGGCTTTTTCGAGTCCTGAAAAAGATGAAGGGATAAAAGTGATGAAAGAAGAATTAGAGTCCATGAAAACCAGTAAAGTATGGGATCTAGTTGAACTTCTTTCTGGGCGTAAAGCTATTGGGAACAAGTGGATTCTCAAAGTTAAATGCAAATCAGATTGGTCAATAGAAAGGCACAAAGCATTATTGGTGGAAAAATGTTTTACTCAAGAAGTTGGAATAGATTATGAGGAAACTTTTTCACCCGTTGTGAAATTTACCTCAATTCGCTTGCTTTTGGATATAGTTAAACATTCAGATTTAGAATTACACCAAATAGATGTGAAGACCGCTTTTCTCAATGGAGAACTAAATGAGGAATTCTACATGGAACAACCTATAGGTTTTGTTGTAAAAGGCCAAGAAAAGAAGGTTTGTAAATTAAAAAGATCAATAGATGGCCTAAAGTAGTGTTCAAGTCAGTGTTACCTTCGATTTCATAAGGAAGTAATTTCATTTGATTTCACTATGATTGAAGGAAACCATTGCATCTATGTGAAAAGATTTAACGAAATGTTTGTGATTCTTTCACTTTACGTGGAAGATATTTTATTAGCTGGAAATAAATTGGAGTATGTGAAAACTGTTAAGTCATGGCTTTCAAAGTCATTTAACATGAAAGATATGGGTGAAGCAGACTATATATTGGCTGTTAAAATCCAAAGAGATCATTCTAGAAAATTTTAAGTCTTTCTCAAGAGACATACAAAAAGAAAATTCTGGAACGCTTTCGAATGAATATTTGCAAATCCATGGATACTCCTATAGCTAGAGGTGAAACTTTAAGTCTTGAAATGTGTCCAAAGACTGAAAAAAAAGAAAGATATGTATCCAGTACCATATTCTCAATCAATTGGTAGTTTGATGTATGATGTGATATGTACTCGCCCAGACATTTGTTATGTCGTAGGTCTAGTTAGCAGGTACCAATCCAATCCTGGAAAAGATCATTGGAAAGCAGTTGAGAGGATTTCCTGATACCTGAAGGAAACTGCTGATTATTCACTATGTGATAATGGATTCAATTTATCCATAAGAGGTTATAAAGATGTTGATTGGGCTGGTGATCGGTATGATAGAAAATCCACCTTCGGTTATTCCTTCTTACTAAATGGTGGTGCAATTCATGGAAAAGTAAGAAACAAACTTGCACAACCCTATCAACTATGTAATCCGAATTTGTGTCATATGCATCTGCATTACAAGAAGTTGTTTGGTTGAAGAGATTCTTTGAGCATTTGTGCATCACAAAGAATTCTAAGGGTCCCATAATTTTATATTGTGACAGTCAAGAAGCTATCGTATAGGTGAAGGATCCTAAATATCACGGCAATACCAAGAACATTGATATTAAGTATAACTTTGTAAGAGTCATAGTACCAAGTAGAGAAATAAATTTACAATACATTCCTACACAAGAAATGATAGTTAATCCCATTACTAAGGCGATATCTAGAGACTTGTTTGAGAAACATGTTATGGCTCTAGGATTACGCAGGATACGATTATGTTTATGTTTTGTAGATTACTTAATTGTAATTATTATCAATATAAGAATCTTGAATTTATGTTCAATATGTTCAATCTCATATGCACGTGAAAACTATGTTTAATTAATATAGTGTGTCAAACAAGTCTTGAGATTGGCTCTCTTACATGAGCAATCGCCTCTTATGTCAAGAAATATGAAGAGAAAAGTTCCACCATAAGATAGTGATGTAACGCCCCGCATTTCTTTGGGCTAGAATTCAAACCGTCAGTCCTATGCATATAGACTAGAACCTAATAATTCCTTGCTAATATAAGTATAATAATCAATTAGGTAGGGTGGGGAAATATTTGTGCATGAATTGATATCATAGAGGTCACTTGATTCAAAGACGAGTTGAAAATTTTTCTATTGATGAAGTTCTTGTGAACATCTAAACTTGGGTCAACTTCCATCGACCATAACTTCTTGTGTATAATGATTTATAGGTCCTATATCAAATGAAAGTTCTTCAAGTCTTCTTTCCAATGCAACAGGTTTCACCTTAATCCGATATCGGAGTAGAAAGTTATGCTCATTTTACTTTGAAGTGTCTGTCTGCCAAAATGTGACGACGAAGTTGATGACTTATCAACTAGGTGACGACAAAGTTGACGGGCCGCCAACTAAGTGATGACCAATAAGCCCTAGTCGTCAGCCTAGGGCAGTAAGTGGTAAAATCCAGCCCAAAAGTGATGACCTAGGTGACGACCTATCACCTAAGTGACGGATCATCAACCATGGTAGTCAACTGATGAAATTCTATGACTTCTTTGGTTTCCTTAGAGGTATTTTGTATTTTCCTCTCTCTAAAAACCTTTACCAAGAATTAAGTTTCCACTTAAGCATTATTAATCAACTTTTATAAGTTTTACAACATCTCAAATCCTCTCCACTCTCAAAAACAAGATCAAACTAGGGTTTTCCTCTAAGTTCAAGTTTTCATGAAAAAGGTCAAGATTTGAGTTCCAATCCTCAAACTAAACAACATAAGGTTTCGGGGGTTTTTATAAAATACATGGGCATGGTGAAATTTTTTTATTTATGTTTAACTGTTGAGAAATTATGAATTTACCAAAGGGTTTTGACTGTACATTTACAATTATGCATTATGAATCCTTCTTGACAATAATGTTTTGGTCTTGAGGCCTTACCCCTTAAACTCGATTTTATATATATGTATATATGTGTGTGTGTGTGTGTGTGTGTGTGTGCATGTGGTTTGACGTATAGGATTTGAATTGAGAGCAAAAATAATTAGAATCCCTCTCTTGTTATAAATCCCCTTGTTTTTATATGTTATGAATTATTTAATTTCATACTAAGAAGCATATTAAAATATCTTTGTTGTTGTTTAAGACTTGATCTTAATTATGAATTGAAGAGAGGGTGTTTTTTATTTATTTTAAAGGAGAAGTGATGATTTTAAAGAGTTGCATGGTTTGTCACAAAATACTCCACCACCACATGTTTGATGAAATGTTGGAAAGAGAGAATCTCTGAATAGTTTGAAATATGTTTTGAAACTAAGAACTCTCTTGCATTGTTTAATTGATTTGGTGGTCTAAATATTATTTTTCTTGAAAAGAGTTGTAATTTGACAATGTATGGCTGAGAAATATGACTTGAAAGTTTTGGAATGACGATACCAATATAGATAATGCCATAGTAACACAGAATATAAAAAAATGAAGATTTTCATTCAAATTTTAAGATTTTGAGTTTAAAACGATGCATGTTTAGAAAAGGTTAAAATTAGTCTTAAAGAGAGTTAGGTGCTTACCCGAAGAAGGCAAGAGTTCAAAAAACTCATTCCCCAAAACTGTGTTTTGACAATAAGGGTTTATTATATTCTCAAAGAGGGATTATACGCTGGCCTAATTCCATGTTGCAAATCAGAACATTTGCGGCAAACTTGGGTTGGGGGCTTGGCCGCTAAGTCAAGGGCGAATTCCATATAGCCCGTGGACTATAGAATTGTAGGGTGTACCATCTAGCTCAGGAGTAAAATAAAAAATGGTATTTTATCTATGGAATTATTTTGAAGATCATTTGAAGCTACCCATGTGTTTTAAATTATTTCATGCATAATGTTTTCTGAAATGCTCTCACTTATGTTATATATAAAAGTATATCATTTTGGATTACTCTGTGTACCAGTACATCATATTCATACCCCTTTATTTCAGTATATGAGGCATAGTCTCGGAGTCCATCTAAGCAGTAGATTGGTGTTACCAAGATTTGTTGTTGGTGAGCCTTCTCTATTTCGAAAGGCCGAGCTTATGTAAACATTGTCGTTTGTTTGATTCATGGTCTGACTGGGAGCCTTGTCCCAGATTTGTTTTAGAAGTATGTTGGATCTTGTAATTTTGCGATTTCACAGATGGGTGTCATATGTTTTGAATATAAAGAATTTCTTTCCAAATGGTTCAAGTCTATGAGATTGACCATGGTTCCGTTTTGTATGTTTTTCCAAAAATTATTTATGTTATATGAATGTTGTGCATGATTCCTAGAAAGAAAGGGGTGCTCGGGCCTTCATCATTCAGGATGCTCGTTACAGCCAGGGCCCCAACACAGGTCGTGACAAACTTGGTATCAAAGCACGGTTCATGGTCCTAGGATGTCTATGAAATTGTGTCAGGTAGAGTCCTTTTTATGGGTGTGTAGCGCGTCACACTTATAAGGAGGAAGTTACTGGGTGTTTAGGAATATTTCACTTTTCTTCATGTTCTAGATCGTGCCCTTGTGTTGTCCATTTTGAAATTATCCAAATTCCTTCTTTACTATGATTTTATTAACTATGTCTCATTATCGAGTCGATTCAAGTGCAGAAGCTTAGAGTAAATGTAATGCCCCGAGTATGTACCTCAGATGCTACACGGTGCTTACGACCCCAAAGGACCACAAGCTAACCCATGGCTGATATATGTTGTGAGCACTGAATAATTACACAGTAATAATAATAATACTGAAATAAATGCAAAAAATAGGCTGAAGTCACCATAAGTTTCACAACTAAAAATAAATACTGAATACTGATAAATAAATACTGAAAACTGATATCTATCTGAAATACTCTAGTATGGAAGCCTCTAACTGTCTAAATATGGAGTGGATAGGATAAGTACCAAACTAACTCTGTCTACTGAATATTGAACTACAAAAATACTGAAAGATAACATCGTCCTCAAACTATGAGGACTCACCACTAAACCTACTGCTGAAAATCTGGGCTGCTAAGTGCGATCAAGAGCCCGTGCATCTGAACCAATGATATAAGACATCATAGCGCAAAAGAAAAGTATGTGTCAGTAACTTAAAGTACTGATATGCTAAGTAAGGTAGGACGATATGTATGGGTTCATATGCATGGATAACAACTAGCTGAGTAACATAGAGGTAACTGAATGAGAGTACATATATAAATACATAAACTGTAACTGCGATCATGTTAACACTTGATAGTGAGTTCTAAATACTGATTAATTGATATCTAATTTTATTAATACTATAGTACTGATAACAGAGTGATTGTTTCTGGCAGTCCTAATTCTATAGAATGGAACTGAGTTCTATACTGAGCTAGGTGACTGTGTTTGACAGTCCTGAATCTGTACAACTAAACTGAGTCCTATGCTAGACTGATACTGTTCTATAACTACTGTAGCTCTAGGTAAATAGCTAGATTTTCAGGTATTGAATACCCCCAGGACTCGATAATATGAAAAGTAACATACTGCATGATTTTAGTAGCATAATAGTACTTGATTACTAATAATGCATTCATTTAGATATTTTTGTCAAACACTTGATAAACATGAGCTTGTGCATGAACAAAATCACATAATAACATGTCATACTTGCCCTAGTCAATTCACATAAGATTTTGAAAAACACTTGGGGAGCATGGGTGTTTCACATATCAATAAACATGTAATACTATCATGGATACTACATTCAACTTGTAATTCAAGAGTTCAACATGAAGTTCACATAATTCAATCCACAATTAACTAGTTTTCATGGAATTTGTGATAAATCATGGAATTGAAAACCCATTTAACATCATAATCAAGATTACATTCAAATCCAATATGAAATCTATGAAATCATTTAACTTGTAATTTAAAAGAGTTTCTTGAACTCCAAGGGTGGAAGGAAACCCTTGGATGAACAATTCAGAAACCTTGGTACTCGAACTAAAGAAGGTTGATGGTGAATTTCTTAAAGCTTGAATTGAAATTACATCTCCTAGGGTTTTGTTCTTAAGTAATTTGAGAGAAATAATGAATATTTTTTCCCTTAGAGTGATTAATTTCGTGTTTTTGGGACTGAATAGGGGTGGAAAAATGACCCAAATACCCTTATGGACATAGAGTTTTAATGACTGAAAACAGGTCCAGTGATGCGCCGCATCGATGGGGTCAATGCAAAGGCTGAAGTGCCACGTCGAGTCCACGTTGAATCACTGGAAATTAACACTGGGAGCTGGGAAAATTATTTATCAATGCGATAGGCGATGCGGTGCATTGAGATCGTGTTGATCCACTGGTTTGGACTTCCAAACGTGATTCAAAGGATGTTTAAAAAATCCAAAACTTGTTCGAGATCACCTACTGACATACCTGATCATGCATCAACCTAAAAACCAACACTTTCAGGTCTTCAGGGTCAAGAAATAGGATCACCAACTTATAAGGCTAAAAATAATTCTAAGTGTAAATACTTAGCTGAAATTTCTGAGTATGGAACCCCTTATCAAGTTGTAAGGGCTGAGTTAAGCTTAGAATTTTGTGGGGTCTTACAATATCTCCCCCTTGGGAATATTGTGGGGTCTTACAATATCTCCCCCTTAGGAACATTCATCCTTGAATGAGATTTACTAGGCTGAGAATACTGATAGACTGAACTTGCTTACTGAGCATGCATAACTAAAGCATGATTTCATGAATGAAACTACCGATACACTAAATTTTTATACTGAACATACATGACTGAAACATGACAAAATTCTGAGGACATGACATATGACTGAGCTATTTTGTGAGGGTATGCATGATATGATAATGTTATGCAACTGAACTGATATCTAACTCATACAGGAAATCTGAATATGGAACTGAGTAAATTTAAGGAAAGCTGTTACCTTGAGATGAATCTGATTTTACGAAGAAGAGGGGAGGATACTTGGTCTGCATATCTGCTTCTGCTTCCTAAGTATCATCCTCAACAGACTGATTCCGCCAAAGAACTTGACTAGAGGGACTTCTTTGTTCCTCTGTCTGTGAATTTGATGATCAAGGATTTTGACTGGGATCTCTTTATAAGAAAGGTTGTTCTAAACATCTATGCCCTCTATAGGGACTACGGCTACTGGTTCACCTATGCATTTCTTCAGCAAGGAGACACGAAACACTGGATGGACTGAAGCTAAATCTGAAGAAAACTCAAGCTCGTAATCTATCTTTTCAAAAAGGCTGATAATATGGTAAGGATCGACATACTGGGGACTGATCTTCCCCTTCTTGCCAAACCTCTTCACTCATTTCATAAGAGAGATTTTCAAATCTATAAAATCCCCAATCTAAAACTCGAGATCCTTCCTTTGCACATCAGCGTACGATTTTTGCCGGCTCTGAGCTATCTTAAGCCTTTCCCTGCTCAACTAAACTTTTTTTAAGGTATCAAATACCAAGTCAGGCCCTACCACTATGGAATCACCCACTTCAAACCAACAAATGGGAGATCTACATCTCCTCCCATAGAACATCTCAAATGGAGCCATCTGAATACTGGAATGGTAACTGTTATTATACGCAAACTAAATCAAAGGAAAGTGGTCATCCCAACTACCCTTAAAGTCAATGGCACACGCCCTTAACTTATCTTTCAAAGTTTGAATTGTCCTTTTTGTTTGACCATCTGTCTTAGGGTGGAAGGTTGTACTGAGGTGAACTTGGGTACCTAGACCCTTTTGGAAGGCTTTTCGAAAATAAGAGGTGAACTGTGTACCTCTATCTGAGATAATGGATAATAGGATTCCGTGTAATCTGACCAACTATCTAACATAGAGCTTGGCATAATCCTCGACTAAATAGGAAGTATGGACAGGTAAGAAATAAGCTGATTTGGTCATCCTGTCCACAATGACCTAAACCGAATTATGCCAATGACGAGTGCGAGGCAAACCCATCATAAAATCTATATTCACCTTCTCCCACTTCCAAGTGGGAATACTGAACTCCTGCATAGACCTACTAGGCTTTTGATTCTTGATATTAACTTGCTGACATGTTGAGCACTTAGCTACAAACTCTGTAATATCTCTCTTCATCCTACTCTACCAAAAGACCTCCCACAAGTCGTGATATATCTTAGTGGCCCCCGGATGAATTGAGTAGCGCGCACCATACACTTCTGTAAGAATCCGCTGCCTCAAGTCATCTATACCCGGCATACATAGTCGACCCTAGCAACGCAACACACCATCTTCCATTAGAAGAAAACCTCTACTTTCTGACCTCTAACTGCATTTTTTAACTTAGCTAAATTAGGATCTCTGTCCAACTTCTCCTTCACTTCAGAAACCAGAGATGATTTTGAACTGTTCTGAACCCACACACTACCTTCTATTAAATCAACTAAGCGAACACCTAGTTGGCAAAGCTGATGGAATTCCTGAACTAACTTCTTCTTACCATCCTCCACGTGAACAAAACTACCTATAGACATCCTACTGAGGGAATCCGCCACTACATTGGTCTTACCCGGATGATACAAAACACTCATGTCATAGTCTTTTAACAACTCTAACCACCTCTTCTGACATAGATTCAGGTCTTTCTGAGAGAACACATACTATAGGCTCTTATGGTCTGTGAACACATCAACATACACCCCATACAAGTAATGCCTCCAGATTTTTATGGCAAATACTACAGCTGCTAGCTCAAGATTATGAGTGGGGTAGTTCTTTTCATGGGTTTTAAGTTGTCTAGAGGCATAGGCTATAACCTTACCTCTCTGCATCAAAACACAATCCCAAACCCACTCTGGAAGCATCACAATATACCATAAACCCATCTGAACCATCTCATAGAGTCAAAACTGGAGCTGTGTGAGTCGAGTCTTCAACTCCTGAAAACTCTTTTCACAAGAATCTAATCACTGGAATTTGACTTTCTTCTAAGTCGGACTGGACATAGAGGACACAATAGACAAAAATACCTCAACAAATAGTCGGTAATAGCTGGCCAAGCCCAACAAACTCTTGATATCTGATGGAGAGATGGGTCGAAGCTAGTTTCTCACTACTTTGGTCTTTTAAGGATCAACTCTAATGTCATCACCAGAAATGATATGACCAAGGAAAGCTACTGACCTTAGCCAAAATTCACATTTACTGAATTTGGTGAACAACTGATGGGCTATGAGGGTCTGTAACACTATTTTGAGATGGTCTTCATGGTCATGCTCACTAGGGGAGTAGAAAAGAATGTCATCAATGAATACTATGACAAACGTGTCCAAGTACTGCTTGAAACACAATTCATCAAGTCCATAAAAGTTGTTGGGGCATTGGTAAGACCAAATGACATGACTAGAAATTTAAAGTAACCATACCGAGTTTTGAAAGTCGTCTTCAAAATGTCATATTCTCTGACTCTGAGCTGATGATAGCCTGACCTGAGGTCTATCTTAGAAAATTAGATAGCACCCTAAATTTGGTCAAAAAAGTCATCGATTTTGGGAAGTGGATACTTGTTCTTGAGCATGACTTTATTTAGATGATGGTAGTCTATACATATTCTAAAAGAACCATCTTTCTTAAGGATGAATAGGACTGGTGCACCCTACGGGGATACACTGGGTCTGATGAATCTCTTATCTAGGAGATCTTTCAACTATTCTTTTAATTCTCTAAGCTCTACTGGAGCCATTTTATTTGTTAGGATAGATATGGGTTGAGTATCTCAAAGAATGTCTATTTCGAAGTCAATTTCCCTCTCTGGCGGAACTCCAGGAATATCTTCGAGAAATACATCAGGGAATTCACATGCTACTGATACTGATTCAAGATTAGGGGTCTCTGAACTAGAGTCTGGAACTCAAACAAGATGATAGACACATCCCTTAGATATCATTTTCCTCACCTTAAGGTACGAAATAAGATGAACCCTAAGTGATGAAGTACTACCCTCCACTCTAGGACAGGTTCATTTGGAAACTAAAATTGAACAATTTTGTTTCTGCAGTCAACTAAAGTATAGCATGAATAAAACTAAACCATGTTGATACTAACATCAAAATCTGTCATCACTAGCTCTACTAAGTCTGTTGAAGTAACTTTCTAAGATATCATAATCTGACAGTTCCTGTATACCCGCCAGGCTATAATAGATTTACCCATTGGGGTAGAAACTGAGAAAGGCTCTTTAGAATTTTGGGACTGACTTAGAAGTCAACGACTATATAAGGAGTTTCAAAGGACAAAGAAGTTCCTAGATCTAGAAAAGCATAAACATCTAAATAATAAACTTGTAACGTAACAGTGACCACATTAAGAGAATACTCCTGATCCTGTAAGGACTGAAGTGCATAGAGTCTATTTGGGTGTTGTCCACTGGTGGTACTGGAAGCGGCACCCTGCTGGTTCATGCGATCGAACTGAGTTGGATGATGATTATGCTAACTTTGAGAACCCACCTGAACACACTCTTTGATCCTATGGCTTAGCTAGCCACATCTAAAATACACATCACTGCCAGCTCTACAGACACCTTGATAGTTTCTGCCACATCTCTGAAAAAGAGGATTTGTTTGGGCAATGCTAACACTACCCTGGGTTTTAGGGCCCGATGCTCTATCTTTATTGCCATCTCTGAATTTTGGCACTGAAGCACTAGCTAAGGACGGAGCTGGAACTGAAGATTTTGGGTGGAAACTGAGAACGATTACCACCCTTTGACTTAGGTTGAGTAAAGTTGAAACTACCTGTTCTCGCTCTCTTGTTCTCCCTCTCTTTATATTTATTCTTAGCCTCTTCTATTTGCTGAGAATTGTCCATGAGCCTAGATATGTCCATCTCCTTAATCAGTATTCTAGTCCTACACTCCTTGACCATATTGTTAGACACACCCAACACAAACTTACTCATCTTTGATCTGCTATCTGCTACCACGTGAGGGGTATACTAGCTAACTAGGTAAACTTAAGAGAATACTCTTGCACTATCATGTTTCCCTACTTAAGATTAATACTTTCCAAAACCCTAGGAACCTATCAAGGGAAGTAGTGGCAAACTTCTCCCATTCTATTGGCCCTGTATCCGTGACCCTCTCTGTCTTCTACTGCTTGAAACATGAGTGAGCCACATCCTATAACTAATATACGGCCAACTTAGCACTCTCACTTGCATTCACCCCATAATATCTATAACCTTCTGCACCTGATCAAGCAACTCATGTGGGCCATCATCTGACTTAGACCCAGTAAAAGATAGAGGGTTCATTCAGGTGAAGTCGAGAATCATAGTTGCAGTAGTATTAGCCACTGGGTTGGCTGGAATGGTAGTTGGGCGTTCATTCTTGGCTACTACTAAATTGGCTAGAGTAGTAAATACAACCCTGAATTTTGAATGGGAGACATGCTCATCCAAAAGATCTGCCTGAACGGGCTGATAGGCTGGATGATTTCCTATTCTTCTTCCGTTCTTCTTGGAAGGCATGTTCTTTAATTGGAAGGAAGAAAAGTAATAGACTGAGAGTGTGACTTGAGATCATGCTCACTCGCATAACATTAATACTAAAAGAAGGTAAATTTTCCCAAAAATATCTCATAGCCCCTTTTCATAAGTATGGCGTGCTACACACCCATGTACAAGACTCTACTAGACGTGGATTTCAAAATTCCTAGGACTCTGTTGAACCTTAGGCTCTGATACTAAGTTTGTAATGCCCCGAGTCTGTACCTCGGATGCTACACGGTGCTTATGACCCTAAAGGACCACAAGCTAATCAATGACAGTTATCTGCTGTGAGCACTGAATAATCACGCGATAATAATGATAATAATAATAATAATAATAATACTAAAATAAATATGGAAAGTAGGCTAAAGTATCCATAAGGTTCACAACTAAAACCAATACTGAATACTAATAAAGAAATACTGAAAAATGAATATCTAAAATACTTTAGTCTGAAAGCCTCTAACTATCTGAATATGGAGTTAATGGGACACGTACCTAACTAACTCTGTCTACTGAATGCTAAACTACTAAAATACTGAAACATAACATCATCCTCAAACTATAAGGACTCGCCACTAAATCTGTTACTGATAATCCAGGCTGCTAAGTGTGGTTAGGAGCCTGTGCATCTGAACCTATGATATAAGACATCATAGCGCAAAACAAAAGCATTCGTTAGTACCTTAAATGTACTGGTATGCTAAATGAGGTAGGCTGATATGCATGGATTCATATGCATGGACAATAACTAGCTGAGAAATATGGACGTAACTGAATGAGAGTACATGCATGAATACATATATATAACTGAGATCATGTTAACATTGGATACTGAGTTTTGAATACTAATTAATTGATATCTGAGTTTACTGATACTATAGTACTGATAACTGAGTGACTATTTCTGACAGTCCTAATTTTGTAGAATAGAACTGAGTTCTATACTAAGTTGATGACTGTGTCTGGTAGTCTTGAATCTGTAGAACTAAAATAAATCCTATGTTGAAACTAAAATTGAAACTATGAGAGGTAGTTTTCTAACCGACATAACCCTCTCTAAACAGATTAGGTCCCAACCTGTAACCCCAGTTAGAAGGGTATCAATACCGTACCATGAGTAAAGACAAGCTGTAAGTTAACTCTCTCTAAAGGAAAGTACTTTTGTCAACCCTCGCTGGTAGAAAAACTCATGTGAGATGTATCAACCCTAGTCTGGCAGGAAGATATCTCAACCTACACTAGCTACATAGTTCTGTAACTCAGGGATTGCTACTAAGGGTCAAACCCTATGCTGGCTGGAATGACTCCATCCCTGGGGTTCGCTCGGAGCTGATTTCTACTCCCAACTGAATAGACACTGAACTGATTTCTAAACTGTACTAGGTTTGACTTAACTATTACTGATCGTACTGTCTAACTGAACTGAACTGAGTTCACTGAGTTTTGAACTAACTACTAAACCAAGATTGGGACTGATTACTGAGTATCACTATTCGTGACACCACTGAGACTCTTCTATAACTACTGTAGTTGTAGGTAAATAGCTCAATTTTTGGGTATTGAATACCCCCAGGACTCGATAATATGAAAAGTAACATACTGCATGATTTTAGTAGCATAATAGTACTTGCTTACTAATAATGCATTCATTTAGACATTTTTGTCAAACGCCTGATATACATGAGCTTTTGTATGAATGAAATCATATAATAACATGTCATGCTTGCACTAGTCAATTCACATAAGCATTTTAACAAACACTTGGGGAGCATGGGTATTTCACATATTAATAAACATGTAATACTATTATGGGTACTACATTCAACTTGTAATTCAAGATTTCAACATGAAGTTCACATAATTCAATCCATAATTAACTAGTTTTCATGAAATTTATGATAAATCATGGAATTGAAAACCCATTTAACATCATAATCAAGATTACATTCAAATCCAACATGAAATCTATGAAATCATTTAACTTGTAATTTAAAAGACTTTCTTGAACTCTAATGGTGGAAGGAAACCCTTGGATGAACACTTCACATACCTTGGTACTTGAATTAATGAAGGTTGATAGTGAATTTCTTGAAACTTGAATTGAAATTAGATCTCCTAGGGTTTTATTCCCGAGTAATTTGAGATAACTAATGAATGTGTTTTCCCTAGGAGTGATTAATTTTCGTTTTGGGGGCTGAATAGAGGTGGAAAAATGACCCAAATACCTTCATAGACATAGAGTTTTAATGACTGAAAATGGGTCCAGTGACGCGCACGCCGATGCACCATTTTAATGGGGTCGATGCAATGGCTGAAGTGCCACATCGAGTCCACATCAACTCACTAGAAATTGACACTGGGAGTTATGAAAACATTTATCAACACGATAGGCGATGCGGCGCGTCGAGATTGCGTTGATCCGCTAGTTTGGACTTCCAAACGTGATTTAAATGATGTTCGAAAAATCTAAAACTTGTCTAAGAACACCTACTGACATACCTAATCATAAATAAACCTAAAAATTAACACTCCAAGGTCTTCAGGGATGGGAAATAGGATCACCAACTTATGAGGCTAAAAATAATTATAAGTGTAAATACTTAGCTGAAATTTCTAAGTATGAGACCCCTTATCAAGCTCTAAGGGCTGAGTTAAGCTTAGAATTTTACGGGGTCTTACAATAAATGATGTGGTTCCTTCTGATTGAGTCATAAACAATTATGAAATTGTACAAGGACTTTAGAGGACTCCACGAGTGCTATAGAGTGTATTTATCTAATCTTATACTCCTATCTACATCAGTCATGCATTTGAGCCTGAGGTAAGGAGTATATTCAGTCCTTTTCTATAAAACCCTTTTTGCAGATGTCATGCTTAAGGGTAATGTTGTGTGGCAGAGTATTTGAACATTACTTTCACCCGAATGGTAGTATGTGATAAAGTGTCATAACTTATGAGCTGTGAGATGGTCCAGAAGTTAGTGATATGAAGTCACAATCTTAGAAGTCATAATGAGGGTGACTTTTGTGTAAATAAGCTAGTTTAGTTGTATGACCATTGATTGACGGATGGTTGCCATTTTACAGGGATAGACTAATGTGGTAGCGGTATTTGTAGATTGTATGATAGTCTGTGGAGAAAGTATAGGGGTATGATTATTATTTATTCAAAATAGGGAAGGATCTCAAAATGGATAGTTATGGCAGTTATAGAAATAGTTTATAGACTATGAAGGAAAAGGGGTAGATTAGTCAATAAGTTATAGGTATAAACCCATTATTGTATATGGAATTTTTGAAGGTGGTTGTGATGTATGAATGGGTAAGTGAATATGATGTGAGAAAGTAGGATATGTTAATAGATGGAAATGGGTGATATTATAAGATTAAGATCGACTATCCTTATTATGTGACTTTACCCTCTTGATTTTCTTTTCTCTAGTAGTTGTAGATTAGTATGGTATGTGAGAAGGTATGTAGTAGATTTTGAGGTGTAGTAGTAATTTTGGGAAGATGATGAACTTATGGGCCATAGTTAAGTGAAGTAAGAGACTTAGGTTGATATTTCTATTTGATGGGCTAGTATAATATGCAGCATACTTCATCGGTGTTACGTGATTGGTGCTAATCAATAGTCTTGAACTTTAGATGTGGATTGTGGTTGTAAGAATAATAGCTTAAGGTTAATGATGCATGAATTTTGGGAGTAAGTAGTAGGCTTAATTTGATATGTGCAATAGCCTAGGTTAGAAACTAGTGGAATAAAGAGTGGACAATTATGATATTTATGTACATGAGACTAGTGTTAGGATAATGAATCGTGGTTGAGTCACCAAGCGAATAAGAGCATGGGTATATAAGAATAAGTTGAACCCCAAGGTAGCATGTTTTTAGATATGGGATTTTATTCCTATCTTAATTCTAGGTATAGGAATAGTAATGATTTAAGCAGGTAGAACTACATTCCTATTCCTGCACCTAGATTTTATTCTCGAATCTTGTAGTAAGGAGAACTCTAGGGATTTGTTGTATAGCATTATTTAGAGTTGAATTAAGGAAATATGGGTAGGCAATATTCACCTTTGGTACAGTTTTACAAATTTTGTTAAGTTGTAAGTTATCTGATTATAAGTGTAATGATAGTATCCTAAGGAGTTGTAGCTGAAGTGTTAAGTATTTAGAAGTGTGGATGTTCATGCCCATGATAACGTTAGTCATAAGTTAAAGACTTTGGGGGTTAGAGGAAGTTATGATTAGTATGATGTCCCAGAAAGAATTTAGTGTCTTTATGTTGAATTATTGAGGTTAGTTTGTTTTCATGTGTATATAGATACCCCCTATTGTATTGAGAATTGTAGTTATAGATTGATGAGAGGTTATGTTCTCAATTCTAGGATTGTGACTTTGATCTAAGAGGGAGATAGTGATTAAAGGTAGTTCTCGAATTTCCTCATTATGGCAAGTCAGTGAAGAGTCATGATAAATCTATTCCTATTCAAGCATATTCCTCCTACTTCAGTTTAAGAGTTCATTCTACCAATGTCTTATGTTTTAAGATGTCTAAGTTTTGAATTATCTAAGTAAGTTATGTTATGCTCTGACCTCCAAACTAGAAGAAATGATGTCTCAGTAAATCCATCCTTTCATGTATTCAAGCCCTATGATATGATGCTCATGATCCCAAAAATATCCATGTCTTACAACATACTTGGTTCTAAGAAACTTGTGCTTTCTATATGTTACCGATTTATGCTATGTCGGGTCTAGCCTAATAAGATAAAGTTTATGCAAACTCATGGCCATGTTCAGTTCTTAAATGAGGAGAAATGGCTCCAAGTAGAAATCCTTGTCTCAATCATTGACTTCATGAATTTTGGCCTTATGTTACACAACTTTTGGTGTGTGTACTCATGTTTTCTCACTGTGGTCTGTCCTAAGAATCCATGTTGTGTTGTGTTTATGCCAGAACGACTCTTTACTCATGATCTAGATATTTGATATATGAAGAACTTTGTTCCTAATGTGTCATATATTTATCTCATATCCCACCTTGAGTTATTCAATAAGTATAAGTTATAGTCGAATCGTATCACTCCCCTTTTCATAATGCACAGTCTCGGGTCCCTCAATGACCCACCGTATGATAGTATGATAGTAGTTATGGAAGAGCTGTGATGTTTTAGGTAGGGGAGTAGATGTTCTTGAATGTGAAAATTTTGAGGTGATTTCTTTAGCTAAGGTTATAGGTGAAGGGGGGAAGAAGTAGCCAAACTTTTTTATGTGAAATAGTTAAAAAGGAGATATGTGGCAAAAATCTTAGTGAGAATGATTGAAGTTGTTGGTTTTAGTAGGGAGATCTATAAAATGGGTGTAGTAGAGATAGGGTTGAGTGTTGTGCTGGATGAAAATGCAAACCAACAAACTATGTGGTTAGTACTCCTCGATTTAAGGCAGAAGGTTGTTCGATTATGATGATAATATGGAGAAGTGTTCTTAAAGGAATGTAGAACATGGGGTCCCATAGCTTAAGCTAGCATCTTTTACTCCGAGTAAGGCTTCAACATAGAAGTACGATGTAGTTAGACTCAAGCTCTTGCAGTTATGTATTTAGCAGGGAAATTATAAGATTTGGGATGTTGAAATGTCGTATTCATAGTTGAAATCATAGTGGAGAAGCATCACAAAAAAATTTAAAGGCTATTAGATGTATCATTTGAGGTAGAGATTGTTTCTAATCTATTCTTATGTCCCGTGGAAAGTTCATCTCATGTCTTGTACCAATCTTAATCAAGCGGAGGATCCTTTGAAAAGTTCATGCCTTACAATGTTTTAATTATGAGCCATAAAACACATGCCAAAATCATATCGATGTCAAGTTTCGTTATCTCATAATTTGTGCTTACACAATTTACTTAGTGATGCCATAAATCTCTTCTTCAATGTCTACGTAAGTTTCATTAAGGGAAATAAAATTTCTAATGTGAGATTAAGTCGATTATTCCATACTTCTATAGCTTCAACAAAATCCAACCTATCATTTGAGGACAAATGATTCCAAGGGGAGATAATATAACACCCCGCATTTTTTTGACCTAGAATTCAAACTGTCGCTCTTATGTGTATAGATCCAAACCCAATGATTCTTTGTTAATATAAGTATGATAATAAATTAGGTAGGGTGGGAATCTATTTGTGCATGAATTGAGATCATAGAGGTCCCTTGATTCAAAGACTAGTTGAAAATTTTTCTATCGATAAAGTTCTAGTGAACGTCTAAACTTGGGTAAAATTCCATCAATCATAACTTCCTGTGTATAAGGATTTAGAGGTCCTACTATATACCAAATAAAAGTTCTTTGAGTTTTCTTTCCAACGCAACTAGTTTCACCTCAATCTGATATTGGAGTAGAAAGTTATGCTCATTTTACTTCGAAGTGTCCGTCTGCAAAAATGTGACGACGAAGTTGACGACTTATCAACTAGGCGGCGAACAAGTTGACGGGACGTCAACTAAGTGATGACCCATCATCCCTATTCGTCAGCCTAGGGCAGTAAGTGGTAAAATCCAGCCAAAAAGTGACGACCTATGTAACGACCTATCACCTAAGTGATGGGTTATCAACCATAGTCGTCAACTGATGAAATTCTGTGACTTCTTTGGATTTCTTAGGGGTATTTTTGTCTTTTCCTCTCTCCAAAACCTTTCCCACGAATTAAGTTGCCCCTTAAGCATTATTAATCAACATTTATCAGATTTATAACATCTCAAATCCTCTCCACTCTCAAAAACAAGATCAATCTAGGATTTTCCTCTAAGTTCAAGATTTCAAGGAAAAGGTCAAGATTTGAGTTACAATCCTCAAAATAAACAACATAAGCTAAGTGGGGTTTTCCTAAACTACATGGTCATGGTTAAATTATTTTAATTATGTTTAAATGTCGAGAAATCATGAATTTACAAAAGGGTTTAGAATGTATATTTACAATCATGCATTGTGAATCCTTCTTGACACTAATGTTTTGGTCTTGAGGCCTTACCCCTTAAACATGATTTTGTTTATATATATATGTGTGTGTGTGTGTGTGTGTGTGTATGTATGTATGTGGTTTGATGTTTGGGATTTGAATTGAGAGCAAGAAGAATTATAGTCCCTCTCTTGTTATAAATCCCTTTGTTTTTATATGTTATGAATTATTCAATTTCATACTGAGAAGCATGTTACAAATGTCTTTACAGTTTTTTAAGACTTAATCTTAATTATGAATTAAAGAGAGGGTGATTCTTGTTTATATAAAGGAGAAGTGATGATAAGAGAGAGTTACATGGTTTGTCACAAAATACTCAACCACCACATGTTTGATGAAATATTGAATAGAGAGAATCTCTGCATAGTTTGAAATACATTTTGAAAATAAGTACTCTCTTGCATTGTTTGATTGATTTAGTGGTCTAAACATTATTTTGCTTGAAAAGAGTTGTAATTTGACAATGTATGGTTGATAAATATGACTAGCAAGTCCTGATATGATGATACCAATATAGATAATGCCATAATAACACAGAACAGAAAAGAATGAAGATTTTCATTTAGATGTTAAGATTTTGAGTTTAGAACGATGCATGTTAGGAAAAGATTAAAATCGGGCAGAGTTAGGTGGTTACCCAAAGAAGGAACGAGTTCAGAAAACTCATTACCCAAAATCGTGTTTAGTCGATATGGGTTTATTACGTTCCCAAAGAGAGATTATACATTGGCCTAGTGCCCTGTGGTGTATCAGAATAAAAACTCCAGCTTTTGCAGCAAACTTTGGTTGAAGGCTTTGCCACCAAGTCAAGGGCGGATTCTGTATAGCCCATGGACTGTAGAATTGTAGTGTACCACCTAACTTAGAAGTAAAATAAAGACTGGTATTGCATTTACAGAATTTTTTTGAAGATCATTTGAAGCTGCCCATGTATTTTAAATTACTTCATGCATAGTGTTTTATGAAATGCTCTCACTTATGTTATATATAAAAGTACATTATTTTGGATTGCTCTGTGTATCAGTACATCCGTATTGACATCTATATATCAGGAACTAAAGTATAGTCCCGGGGTCCAGCTAAGAAGTAGATTGGTGTTACCGAGATTTGTTGTTGGTGTGCCTTCTCTATTTCGAAAAGTCAGGCTTATATACACATTGTCATTTGTTTGATTCAAGGTCTGACTAGGGGCCTTATCCCATTTTTGTTTTAGATATATGTTGGATCTTGTATTGTAAGAGATTTTACTGACGGGTGTCATATATTTTGAATATTAAGAATTTCTTTCAAAATGGTTCAAGTGTTATGAGATTGACCATAATTCCGTTTTGTATATTTTTCTGCAAATTCTTTATATTGTATGAATATTGTGCATGATTTCTAGAAAGAAAGGGGTGCTCAGGCCTTTATGGTTCGTGATACTCATTACGGCTAAGGCCCCAGCTCGGGTTGTGACAAGTGACTTGTTTTGTAAAGCCAGATGTGAGTTTCTCTAAGAAAATGGATTTGAGGATTATTAAAGAAAGAAACTCAAGTTAGACATTTAGAGGTGTCAAGACCTAGATCTTTATGATATTGAATGACTAAAATAATGAGACACACGTACCAATATAAGGTGAGAACATCATAGCAAGTGTTTCATACCACGTGTGCGAAGCGACCAATGGATTAATGAGAGAATGAATCCCTACTTCTTCATTGTGTGATACCCTTAAAGTTATTTTATATTTTCAATGAAATACCCTTAGACCTTTGACAGTTTCTTGAAGTTTTGATTGTTGTTTCAACTTTAGCATGTTACGAATAGCCAGGAAAGATTTGGCAATGCGGTGCATGTTTAGGAAAATAGTTGATTTGAAACAAATAGATTGAGTAGAAAGGAAAGGCAATTAAAATAAATATTTTAACTTGTTTACACAAGTCGGCTACTACACTAACCATATAATAGTCAAGTGTAATTGTGTATATAAAGTTAATCATGAACTCGAATACACCTCTCTAAGAGGATGAGGGATTGGATAAGTAACTACTTAAGTAGTGAATCATTTCTGGAGTACTGTGAATATTAGTATCCTCATATTAGTAGAGAACTCTTTCCACATGTGATTGGATTCCTAAATATATCTTGTAAAACCTTATAGGTAAAGCTCGTGATGCTCACAGGTCGCACGAATTATTTACCGTATGAATTGGTGATTTGTTGATGTTGTACTAGATTGGTTCATGTCCACGATGTGTGAAGTGGGAGATGTTGAATTACGGGTCATGGGTCACCCATGAGGACCGACCCGACCCGACCCGACCCTACTCCACCCATTTCTTAGTCAAAAAAATAAGATTAACGCATAATCTTATTTCAAAAGAAAAGGAGGGAACGGTTACGGAATAACTATCCTTGCCCCAAAAATCCCCTATATGTTTATTTTTTTCTGACAAGATTTAGACAGAGAAAAATTGAGGCATAAACAAAGAATTAATATACACGACAACATCAAAATGAGAGCATTTAGTTTTGTAATTCAAGCTTTATTTCCAAGAGATTCAAAGCAGACTTAGGGCGATTTTTTCGATATCAAAAAAAATCAACACCTTCCGTTGTAACAAAAAAAGGTACACACTGATTCTAAATTTTGCTACGTATTTTACTACACAATACAATACTCAAATTCCATTATGAAGCATCTATTAAAAACTAACCATCTAGGCTGGGACAAGGTCCCCAGCTGGACCGTAAAATGAAAGAAGTCAATATATGAATAAATGCCTTCCGAAAGATGGATAGCTCATCAACTCTGTCATATTCAAATGTTCTACTGATGTGATGGACCATGGGACTGTGCCGCAGAACCTGTACTATGAGGGGGTCAATACTTGGAGAGTATCGGTATGTAGAACAACTAAAAAATAACATATATTTCATGTAAAATAAGAGCATTGTGAAGATAAATATATATATATATATATATATATATATACATATATACACACACACCCGTGGGTATAATTCAAAGGCTTCAATTCATGCTTGTAAAACATTGACTCAACTCTTGGCTTTACTTCTGACCTAGATAGTGTTGACACCCAATTTTTTCTCGTCATCACTAAGTTTAATTCCGAGTTTCTTTTATTTTCAAATAATATTACAACATTTATTTCATCTGAATGAAATTTTCCAAAGTATTTATCTGGGTAATTTTGTTATTTAAAGTAGCGATTATATATTATCGTATTCAATTAGTCGATTATGTAATTTGATTACTTAAACATTTATCTTATGAAATATCGGATTTTAATCAAGGCATATCTTGAGAATAAATTTATACGAATAAAGTCTTGATTTAAACATAATTCATTTTTAAAATAATTTATTTAGAGAAATGCTTGTTTTATTTTATTAAAGCAAAAAGCTCGGAATTAAAGAAGGAATTAATTCATATCGAATTTCAATTTAATTTAACCAATCTATTAAATTTGATCATAATTGAAACTAAATTAACCACAATTGCAATGCAATTGGCCAATTAACTTTTAATTTAGTCGAAATTTAAATAGAACAGGCTAAATCCTAATTGAAATATTTTTCGAATAGCACCTAGTCAAATTGGGGTTATTTTCTAAATAACCCCAAAAATTACCAAATCCCTAATTCCCATTCCTAATAAACTACCCAACAATTAAAACAACATCATCCTTAAAGCATCTCAAATTCACCCAATTAAACCCGGGCCCAATTCAATAATAATTTAGACCAGGCCCAATAAAATCACCTTTACCCACATCCAACAGCAGCCCGATTGGATTTTTTGTATCGACAAGCCCAAGACTTTGGCCATATAGCTGATCTGACCAAGCCATCCCACCTTTGTTTTCCTTTTCATTACAGCCGATAAAAACAGACGCAACAACATTGACAAACAACCGAACAACAACAACATTGAACAACAACGACAATCCCAAATTTGGAAACAACAATATCCGAAAAACACCAACCCATACTCCAGATAGAATTCATCTGCAAAACTCGGCTATTCTCTTTCCTCCTTCAATTTGTACACATCACGTGACCATCCATGTGGATTTGTATGGTCAAAGGACCTCGAATCTTCTAGAAAACAGAATAGGTGTCCTCCTAAACATTCGAATTTGTTATTTTAAGTCATATGATTTAGTACTTGTGTGTTTAATTTAAATTGGTTGGGAAAAAATTTGTTTTCCCCAATATTCCCAATGTACAAATTTCCTTCAAAGAATCCAAAAAATCAGTATGAAATTAGGGGAGAAATGCTATCCTTATCACAATTTTTAAAAATGACTCAGCTAAAAATTACGAAATTACCACCACCACCACCCGCACCGATGTTTCCAGTCCTGCATCGGTTGAGGCCTTTAAAATCAACCCTCAAATTTTCCTATAAAAAAGCTCATTGTGAGATAAAAATATCATGTCTGGAAGGCTAGAAAAAGCTCTCAAGCAAAATTCTTTTGTTTTTAGTGAAATTCGTCATTAATCAAAGTTCTCGAATTGATAGTGACGTTTTTCGATAGTGATCGAGATTCCAGAGAAGGCTCGAGTTCTGTTTTACTGCTCCGAAATAATCCATAATGGACTCCTTCCCTTTCCAATGTCTATGGGTCAATGAGGCCCATCTTCTTAATTGTGTCTTAAAGAAGGTTCAAAGACCGCATTCCACGATATGGGATAATATTGTACAAGGAAACGAAAGAAGAATAATGGGTTAAAATCCCATCTTTGAAGTGGATAAGATACTTAGGAAGTCTCATTATTTTTATTACTTTTTTGTCGTCTTTTCATTTAGTCCTTTAGTTATTTTATTATTCATTCATTTGGGGCCTCGAATCCAAAGTTGTAAGCTAATATAGGTGAGGATTTTGGGCCAAAAGATCCAAAAAGATAGTTTAGGACAGGTTATGGGCCAAAGCCCAATATTTAGACTAGGACAGTTGAAGATGGGCCAAAAGCCTAATTAGATTAGGACAAGGTTGATGGATTTGGGCATAAGAGCCTAAATTACTTATTTCTTCCTTTTTTCCTTTTTCTATATTTATTTGCTATATGTTCCTTCGAACCTAGCTAAAACTCCTACTAAGTCATTAAAAAATTGACTTTGCATAAAACTCAGAAAATATATTTCATGATCAGTTCTCTTTTCAATAATCAATTTTCCTATTTAAAGTAAGTAAAAAAGAATCATTTTTAAATAGTCCGGATAACCGTAAGTTAGCGGACATTTTAGGTTCCTTAAAAAACTTCCTAAAATTTTAATGAGAACCACTTACCTAAAATTTCAAAACTCAGATGATTTTTTCTGTTTTGAATCATTTGAGTAAATTATAAAGGTTTTCTTAATTCCTTTTCAAATAAATTAAGAGGCGATTCTGTTTGTTTCAAAATTTTCTTTAAAGCTTCAAAATAGTTTTAAAAGTCGAAATCAATGTTTTCCAACCCTTCGAGTTAAAAAGGGACAAAACAAAAATGGTGACTCTGCTGGGGAATTCAATTAGGTTATAACCAAATGTTTGAATTTATCTTTTGACTAACTATTTAAGTTGTTTATGTGCTTATATTTTTTAGTTCTGTGAAATTTAATAATTTTTTTTCATGGCATAATTCTGCATGATTATTAAACTATTTTGGGTTTCGTGGATGTCTCAGCCTCTGTTGTTCAACTCCAAATCAAGTGCTGGGAACACAGTACTTTACCGGCACGTTAGGCAGTCGAAGACTGTTCGTATTTCCTAAACCAAGTTGTCCGCTTGGGAACCTGTGTACAAACCCACTCTAGACACCTAGGATAGAGCGACACCAAAACCCTCTTTTAGGCATAAACCTAGGATGACCCTATACCCGAGGGGGTGTTAGGCCCATTAGAAGAATTGCCCTACATCTATTGATCCTGAGTCAATTACAGATGAACCATATTTATGTCTTGAAGAAAATATATGTTTGATTAATACAATCCATTTTCCTTTGAGGGTTGGGGGAAGGCTTATTTTGCTTAATTTCATGTAACGATGCCTCAATCATACACCAATTGAGGGAGGAATTGAAGCGAGCCAGGCAAAAAGTTGATCGATTTTGATGGTTGCATAATCTACAGCACAGTTATACAAAAATTTCTTGATCATCAACAAATGTCGCCAATGACAAAAAGTGGACAGTGCTAAGAGGGCGAAGGCCGATAAAAGGGCATCTAGGAATTAGTATTTCCTATCCCCTGTGTGGGACGTTGTTCTTTTTCTGTTGATATTCTCCCCTTCCCCGAAGATTGTATCCATTTTGTGCAGTTTTTATAAGCGTTTATGCCTTTTACATATCTATGAAAGTTGGAGGATAATGGATTGGCTTTAAAAAGCAAATATTTCTCTTCAAAATTCGTTAGGCCAAACCCTTGGCTTAAAAGGGTCACCCCAACTAGGATACGCTTTTATTATAATGTTTTATGTGATATAATTGTCTTATATGTTTATGTGTGTATGTTTGAATCAACGATAAATTTATCCACTATGCTCCCGAGGATCAGTTTGACTATGAGGCAAACAACTCTATGTGATTACTTCTTGTCAAATATCTTGCATTATTTATCACATATGGCAACTTACACATCTTCCTTTGAGCTATTTTACTTTACAGATGATCGAAAACTAGTCTGTGTTGAAACAAACTGGCAAAACATCCTTACTTCACCCGGTCAAAAGTTCATAAAATCTCATCCTCTGACCATCATTCAAAACTGACTGAAAGAGACTAAGAAAATGTGTTGACCATCAGAGACAATGTAAAAGCAGAACAAAGCGAGATGACTATTGAACTCACGAGAAAATTAGAAATACTTCAGGAGAAGATGAACTGTACTCGAGATTTGGCTAATCTGGTCATCCTGTCAATGCTCTTGCTCCAGAAGGACATGGGACTCCACTTCAGATCCTTTCCCTTAGTACGCCTATTTTTGGGGACCATCAAAATAATATATCTTCTACCTCCGTTCCTCAACTTGTCCAAAACACCAATCGAGAAAATAACCTAGATACTAACAATCCAATAAATCCATCCCTAACCCTATAAATCCATATCTAAATCCACAAAATTCATTCCCGAATCCCCAAAACCCATTTTCAAACCCACAAAACCCCCTCTAAAACCTATAAAATCCATCTCCAAATCCACAAAACCAATCTCCAAATCCATAGAATCCCTCTCAAATTTCACCAAACTACTCTCAAACTCCACAAAATGCTCTTAATTTCTAAATTTCCTCCCCACCTACCATCCAACCTCTCCCCATCCTCAAAATCAAGTTACCCTTCCAAACCCTTCTCATGTCATCATATCTCCTGACATCTATAATCTCTTTCCTAATCCCGAAGTAGGTCATTACAAGGAGAAAAAAAAAAGAATGGAGGACTATGCATGAAAAGAAGTTTCTAGTCATGTATGAAGAGATTATGAGGATCAAGAAATCTCATGGGGCAGGAGATAATGATGCTTTGGGGCACGAAAATCTGGGTGTGCATCCTAGAATAAATCAACCAAAAGGGTACAGGGTCCCTAAATTTGAAGTGTTCAATGGTATAAGAAATCCAATAGCCCATCTAAGAAGGTATTGTGATCAAATGGTTGGGGTAGGAAGAAATGAGGCATTATTGATGCCCTTATTCAGCTGAAGCTTAATTGGCAAAGCCTTAGATTGGTTCTCATCTCAAGAACTAAAAATATAGTCTAGCTGAAGGGCGATGGCCAAAAGTTTTCTCGATAGATTCATATTTAACATTGAGATAATCCCTGACGGATAATCACTAGAATGGCTCAAGCAGAAGAATGATGAGTGTTTCTGAGATTATGTCTTTCATTGGAGTAAAGAAGCTGCTAAAATACAACTTCCCATGTCTGAGGAAGAAATGGTATTAGTTTTCTCTCATGCTCAGGAGGGAGAATTTTATACCAGGATGGTATCCGCGGTAGGAGCAACTTTCACAGACTTAGTAAAGATTAGGGAATCATTAGAGGAAGGAATCCGAACAGAAAAATTTACCAAAACCCCAACATCATCTGAATCTTCTGCATTCTCAAAGAAGAAAAGAGAGGATGTGACAGCGATTTCTACTAATTTATCGATAAATTGAAGAAGAAATTCAAGATGAAGAATAATCCTTCCTCACCTCCGTCATCAAGTTTTCAGCCTGTATTCTACACCCAATCCCCGTACAAAGCTCCACTTCCAAATATCTAACCCCAATACCAAGCTCCACTTTTAAATACTTTACCCCAGTACTAAGTTCCGCAGCCAAATTATAAGCCTTATGTTCAAGCTACCCTTCTAGACAACCAAATAAACGTCCAAGCACCTCCAAACTATCATCAAGTACATCCTCCCACTAATTAAAACCAGTATAATCCAACACGTCTAAATCTCAAAAAGAAATCTCCTAGAAAATTCACTCCATTAGCTGAAAGTCGTACCCATCTCTTCGGAAGGTTGATAAAAGCTGGTTATTTACAACATATTCCATCAAAACCTACCAATACTAATTCCCAATTATTTTAGGACGATCAAGTCTGTGCGTATCATTCAGGAGTGGTGGGGCACAGTACCGAGGATTGCATTAACCTTTAACATAGGATTCAAGACTTGGGTATTCATAAAGTCATCACCCTCCAGTCACCGATACCAAATATCAACAGTAATCCATTGTCTAATCATGGGGGAGTTTCAGTTAACATGATCAAAATAGAGGGCGAATGGGTGTCTAGCAAGACCATCACTAAGGTGGATTCAGAAAATCCCAAAAAGATTGAAGGAGTGGAAAAGACAGAGAAAGCCATGGCTGCCTTGAATGTCTTGGGTAAGAATTTGGAAGGAATTATTGAGCCTATTATGGTCCCAAAAGAATCACCTAAGCATGGGATAGGATATCAGCTAAGAAATAAGATAAAATTGAAGATAAGTCAAAGATGAGTCTGTCCAAACCGTTGTCACTCTTGTACCAGTCATTTCTTGTGTGCGAGATGTCAAAAGAAAATGTTCTTAGGGATGGGATAGGAAATCGGTTTGAAGGATCCAATAATATACCAGAGGATTTCCCAAAGTCTGATGGGGTGAGGAAGGTTACACCAGGAGAGGCTTTGCAAGACTGGACCTCCGCTCCGCTTATAACTCGTCGCCCATCGTGGTAGATAAAAGGGAAATTACTAGTAGTTTTAAAAATCGGTGATGATCCGGAGGAGGCCCCGTGATCCATCCTTTTATGTCTCAAATTTTATTTTTGTGTTTTATAGCTTTCAAAAAGGCATGGTCCCGTATTTGCACGGGTCATGAGCCATAGTTTGTGTTATTTCTCAAATTTTAGTGAAAAAAGCCTCCCTTTATTTAAGAAGTTATTTTGAAATATTATTGTTTTTTATTATCTTGTTATCATCTAACATGGTTTGTTTCCGTAGCAATAATTTAAAATCTGCAATGGCATGTCATGTCAAGGGTTAGACAAACAAAGCAAGAGGAATGATGATGAATGGAAAGAAGGTGATATGGAGCAGTTAGTGGAAGATATAGAAGAATTTGAAAACCAAGAGAAGCCCAACCTAAAGGAGCCCTAATATTACTTGAGATGGATGGTCAAGAGTAGACCAAATCAATCAATTCTAATGTGGTAAAGAGATATTGTGTTTGAAAGATGTTTTAGTTTTTGTTTCCTTGGCATATTTGTAATAGCCTTTATAATAGTATTTGTTTTATGATGTGCAATTGCCTAGAATCCCTTTCCCTTTATGTACGAACTACGTTTGACCTGAATTCCCAAGAAAGGGATACGAAGGCGGCCTACGTCAGCTTCGATCAACCCCTTAGAAGAATTTATCCTTTTTTTTTATGTATGAACTACGTGATGACTTGAATTCTCAAGAATGAGATACATAGGCGGCCTATGTCGTCTTCGGTCAACCCATGAGATGCATTGTGGATGCAGGGATCAGTACACAAAAATGGGAATCTATTTTTTTTTTTGAAAAATCCCCAAGCGGGTTGCGAGACACACCAAAGCATATATTGCTCAAGAACGGTATTTTTGGATACCCCCAAAGACGGGCTTAATACCCATTTATCGAGAACCTTTTAAATGGTCTATCTCATTTCTTGAGACCATGAAGGACAAACAAAGGCGCTTTATCTTCTTTATGAATATTGTATTTAGAATTATTTATGTAAAAGAAGTCGCTAGCATATGCAACTTTGTGTCTATTAAATATTTACATTTAGCGCAGGTGCATTCAAAGGAGTCGGCGCAGTACATACAACAATCAAAATGATCACTCAATAGGAGAAAGAGAGGAAATTCTTCCTCAAAATTCACTAAAGCAAAAAAAACGGTATTTGAGTAACCCTAAAAAAGGATTTTACCCACTTATTTATATCTAGTGGGTCTACTGTTTAAATACTTCTTCATAAAGAGGATGAATAGTGGATTAAATTATTCAGATTATGATGCAGAGTATTTTTCATTTAAACTTTCGCAAATTTAAATCTGGTCGCCAGGAAGAGCGGCATTGTGTGCTACTAACTATCTACATTAAGTATAGGTACATGTAGAAAGCAAAAAACACAGGCAAACAGACTCAGGTGAAATCATTTTCATTGCCTGGGGGCCATGGCACAAAAGACCATCATCATTTAACATTTGTTGACACGCGAGACATAAACATTGGCATCGAGGATATCATCAGCATTCAATATCTGTTGATATGCGAGACACAAACGCTGGCGTCGAGGGTATCATCATCATTTAATATCTTTTGGCATGCGAGACACAAACTCAGGCGTCGAGGATATCATAAGTATTTAATATATGTTGACACGTGATACACAAACGTTGGCATCAAGGATATCATCAGCATCTAATATCAATTGACATGCGAGAAAAAAATATTGGCGTCGAAGGTATCATCAGCATTTAATATCTATTGACACACGAGACACAAACATTAGAGTCGAGGATATCATTAGCATTTAATATCTATTAACATGCGAGACACAAATGATGGCATCGAGCATATCATCAGCATCTAATATTTGTTGAAATGCGATACACAAACATTAGCGTCGAGGATATCATTAGCATTTAATTTCTATTGACACACGAGACACAAATGCTGGCGTCAAGGATATCATCAGCATCTAATATCTATTGAAATACGAGACATAAATGTTGGCATCGAGGATATCATCAGCAGTTAATATCTGTTGACACGTGAGACACAAATGTTGGCTTTAAGGATATCATCAGCATTCAATATCTGTTGACATACGAAACAGAAATGTTGGCATCGAGGGTATCATCAGCATTTAATATTTGTTGATACGCGATACACAAACACTGGTGTCGACGATATATTCAGCATTTAATATCTGTTGACACGTGAGATACAAACACTGGCGTCGAGGATATCATCAGTATTTAATATTTGTTAACAAGCGAGACACAAATACTGGTATCGAGGATATCTCATCATTTTATGAATCATCATCTAAATATATCAAGAGCGTGCAATTTAAAGGGACGCCTTTAAGTCGCTATCTAGAGATGGGTGATATATGAGATTTCCTAGAAATTGACAATTTAAGAGTCATCTATAAGTCATATCATTTAAAATAGGATAGCATGAAGGATTACCTATGAGTTGATAGCCCATAGGTCATCCGTAAGCCGCAATGACATCCTAACCGAATAGTGTGAAAGGTTACTCACAAAATTGATAGTCCAAAGGTTATCCACATAAGTCACAACTAAATCCTTACCGGAGAATATGCGAGATTATCAAATTAATAAGTCCAAAGGTTCTCTATAAGACGCGTCATATACAAGATATGTGTAGGATTACCCAAAGACTACCATTTGAGAGATATCTATAAGTCATATTGTATCCAAGGTCGGATGATGTGTGGAAATACCTGAATACAAGCTATTGGAGGGATATCTGTAAGTCATCTCTTATCCAAGGTTGGATAATGTGAAGGATTACCTAAAGGCTAGAAATTCAAAGAATATATGTAAGTTGCCTCATATCCAATATCAAATAATATGCAAGATTATCCAAAGATTGTTAATTCAAGGAAAATCTATAAGACGTATCGATACAAAAGATGCGCAGGACGTACCTAAGGTCACATGCAAGGAATTATTGTCAATAACCAGAAGGTTATCATAGGTACCCAAAATGGTTCACCTTAGCATAAGATTACACAGTTGCAAGGACCATTCTGCATAAAGTGTCGTTGGTCTCCAAAAGGGCCACCACACTTTGAAGACATGCTCACTCGACAAATAAGATAATTAGGCAACAATCAAGAGGGTTGTTGTTTCTGTTATTGCAAGTTATTTCCTTTCAATAGGTACATGAGAGGATGACTTCACTTTTTAGGTGGCAACTCACATAGAGATATGCTAAAAGACTATATACCTCTTTCGTGAATTATGTTTAGCGCTAACACTTTTTTGTTTGAAATACTACCGATAATATCCGAGAGGATGAAAATCTCAAACCAAAACCACAGGTGCGGACAACTTCAGATAGGACGTAGCACAACGTAGAACTCTTTCTTAGCAGTAAAATGGGACATAGTCTAAAGAGGGACGTTAAACTCTATGGACGCAAGCTAAAGGATGATCACCATCACCATCCAGCCACACCTCTTTTAGAAGGCATGTGAGTATTCTGGGATATTTTGGTTTCAGCTTCACCTTCGGGATATTTCTAAACTCACACCGAGGGAAACCTTCTCTTTCTTTCAAATTAAGTGACAACACACTTGGAGTTTTGGAAAATATGTCCAGGTAAGTTCTTGCCAATGGATGTGAAGGATCCCACATTCATGGTTAAGAGGTTACAAGCCTCTTTTCAGCAACTCGATCAACTTATCACTCATCCCGAACCAAAGATTATCTGAAATAAAAGACTATATTTTCTATCGATTGAGTCAAACCACAAGCAGTCTGATTCCCTGAGTCTCAGGGATATGTAGACTAGGCTCTATGTAGAAAACTCGACTGTATTCCTACCTCCCCCCCAAATTTCTTTATTCTCTAGCTTTTTTGTTTCATCAAAAACTCCAAAATCGAGATAGCTTGTGAATTTTTTGAAAATCATTTTTTAAATCAAGCGTTATGAACTACAAGTGGCCTGAATTCTAATGTAACCTAAGATATATAGGAAACCTGATACCAAGGTTCGACCATAACTCCATAAAACTTGAGAAAAAACCAATCTCTTTTAGAAATGAATTTGTGGTCGGACAAAAATTAGGAATGTCAAACTCCCTTTGCGCAGGGTTACTTGCATCCACCCTACCCGAAGGGAGAGGGAAGTTATTGACACCCAATTTTTACCCACCATAACTAAGTTTACTTATGAGTTTCTTCGGTTTTCTAATAAAATTACAACACTTATTTCATCCGAATAAAATTTTTCAAAGTATTTTTCTGGGCAATTTGTTATTTTAAGTAGCGAGTATATATTATCGTATTCAATTAGTCAATTATATAATTTGATTACTTAAACATTTATTTTATGAAATATTGGATTTTAATCAAGGAATATCTTGAGAATAAATTTATATGAATAAAGTCTTGATTTAAACATAATTAGTTTTCAAATTAATTTATTTGGAGAACTGCTTGCTTTACTTTATAAAATCAAAAAGTTCAGAATTAAAGGAGGAATTAATTCGTATCGAATTTTAATTTAATTTAACCAATCTATTAAATTTGATCATAATTAAAACTAAATTGACCACAATAGCAATGCAATTGGCCAATTAACTTTTAATTTGGTCGAAATTTAAATAGAAAAGGCTAAATCCTAATTGAAATTATTTTCAAATAGCCCCTAGTATAATTGGGGTTATTTTCTAAATAACCCTAAAAATTACCAAATCCCTAATTCCCATTCCTAATCAACTACCCAACAATTAAAACCACATTAGCCTTAAATTAGCCTAAATTCACCTAATTAAACCTGGGTCCAATTCAATAATAATTGAGATCAGGCCCAATAAAACCCTCTTTACACCCATCCAACAACACCCCGATTGCATTTTTTATATAAATAGGCCGAAAACTTTAGCCCAATACTTGATCCGACCCAGCCAGCCCACCTTTGTTTTTCTCTTTATTACAGTCGACAAAAACAGACGCAACAACATTGACAAATAGCCGAACAACAACAACGTTGAACAACAATGACAATCCCAAATCCGGCAACAACAATATGCGAACAACGCCGACCCGTACTCCGGCCCAAATTCAGCCGCGAAACCCGGCTATTCTCTTTACTCCTTTGATTTGTACACATCGCGTGACCCTCCACGTGGATTCGTACAGTCAAAGGACCTCGAATCTTCTAGAAAATAGAGTAGGTGTCCTCCTCAACGTTCAAATTCGTTATTTTAGAATAGAGTCCTACGATTTAGTACATGTGTGTTTAATTTCAATTGGTTGGGGAAAATTTGTTTTTCTCAATATTCCCAATATTCAAATTGCCTTCAAAGAATCCAAAAATTAGTACGAAATTAAACGAAATTAAGGGATAAATCCTATCCTTTTCTTAATTTTTGAAAATGGCTCAGCTAACAATTACGAAATTACCTTCCTCCCCTTCCCCTCCCCCCCTCCCCCCGATATTTCCAATCCCACATCGGTTGAGGCCCTAAAAATCAATCCTCAATTTTTCCTATAAAGAAAGCTCATTGTGAGCTAAATATATCAAGTCTTGAAGGATAGAAAAAGCTCTCAAGCAAAATTCTTTTGTTTTTAGTAAATTTTTTAGTGAAAATCGTCGATTAATCGAAGTTCTCGAATTGACGGTGATGCTTTTCGGTGGTATTCGAGATTCCGGAGAAGGCTTAGATCCTGTTTTACTGCTCCAAAATAGACCACAATGGATTCCCTCCCTTTGCAACATCTATGGGTCAATGAGGCACATCTTCTTAATTCTGCCTCAAAGAAGGTTCAAAGACCGATCATATGGAATGCGGGTGCGAGGAGACGAAAGAAGAAGAATGGGTTAAAATTCCATCTTTGAAGTGGCTAAGAGACTTAGAAAGACTCATTATTTTTTATTATTTTATTTGTCATCTTTTTATTTAGTCGTGTAGTTATTTGCTTATTCATTCATTTGGGGCCTTGAAGCCAAAGTTGTAAACTAATACAGGTGAAGCAGATTTTGGACTGAAAGGTCCAAAAAGATAGTTTAGGACAGGTTATGGGTCAAAGCCCAATATTTAGACTAGGACGGGTAAAAATGGATCAAAAGCTCAATTAGATTAGGAAGAGTTGATGGATTTGGGCTTAAGAGCCTAAATTACTTATTTCTCCCTATTTTCTTTTTTCTATATTTATTTGCTATATGTTTATTCAAACTTAGTTAAAACCCCTACTAAGTCGTTAAAAAACTAACTTTGCATAAAACTCAAAAAAAAAAAATTTACTTAATCAATTCTCTTTTCAAAAATTAATTTTCCTATTTAAAGTTAGTCAAAAGAATCATTTTCAAATGGTCCAGATAAGCGCAAGTTAGCGGACATTTTAGGTGCCTTAAAAACCTTCCTAAAATGTTAATGAGAACCACTTACCTAGAATTTTAAAACTTAGATGATTTTTTCTGTTTTGAATCATTTGAGTAACTTATAAAGATTTTCTTAATTTCTTTTCAAATAAATTAAGTGACGACTCTATTTGTTTCAAAATTTTCTTTAAAGTTTCAAAATAGTTTTAAAAGTCGAAATCAATGTTTTCCCACACTTTGAGTTAAAAAGGGACAAAACAGATAGTACACCCTACATGCCATAGTACTCACGGGCTATATGGATCTGCCATACTCCTTATGACGTAAGGATTGAAGCATCATAAGGAGTATGCCCACTTACTGATATACCATGTTATCTCACTTACCGAATAACATATCATAAAACCGATATCAGCTGTCACACCCCTTTTTCGCTTGAAGGCCGAGTCGAGGATTTTTTCAATTAAAGTGATGATTTTGAATTGAAATTAATTTACTTACAGAGTCGCCACTTGAAATCGAGTTATGGTATTACAAGTCACCATTTTGAATCCCTAATCAAAAGAAAGTGACTCTTATTTGGTCAGCGAAAATAGAAGATTGGGTAAGAAATTTTGTTGACCGAGGAGAAGATGTGAGGCACCCCTCGAGTCCCGTGGTTCTCGCATGGTCGATTTTATTGACTTATCTTGAC
Organism: Capsicum annuum; assembly: GCF_002878395.1. NCBI lineage: Eukaryota > Viridiplantae > Streptophyta > Magnoliopsida > Solanales > Solanaceae > Capsicum > Capsicum annuum. The sequence goes on from NC_061117.1 coordinate 12,561,958, forward strand.
TTAAACAGTTAAAATAATTGAATAAATCACGTTAAGGCCTAATTTCACTCATTTTTATTATACCAAAATTATTTAAAACTCTCATATTTAATCGGTGAAAAATTAATTTTTAAAAAAAAATTGTCAAAGTATATTATTACATCCTTGAATTATTTTTTAAAATATCTCAGAAAGATGTGTACGTCACATTCTTAATTGAGACAAAAAAAATTAACAACAATAACAAACCCAGTGTATTCCCACAAAATGGGGTCTGGGGAGGGTAGAATGTACGCAGTCCATACCGCTATCTCCAAAGAAGTAGAGAGATTGTTTTCGAGACAAAAAAAATTAAACATGTCTAAAATTTGTTTAGCATTAAAGGCGTTGGTTTGCCGCTTATAGACTTGAAAACAATCTTATCTATTCGAAAATGCCATTTAAACTTACTAATAAAAATTTAGCAAAACTTTTTTTAAAAAAAATGATATTAATCCATAAATAATTATTAACTTTAATTAGTGAAAAAAATAAAAATAAAAATAAAAATAAAATAAATATAGAATAAAATAAAAATAATACAAATATACACACCAAAACTAATTATATTTATTTCTAATTTCTATTATAATCACCAAATTGATATATTTTTCATATAAAATTAAATCAAGTAATAATTAATTGAATATAAATATAAATATATATAAATATATATAAACCTAAAATAAATAATATATAAAGTGTAAGAATATAGGCATAAACATAATTAAAATCAGTTTCATAAGTTTAGACTGTTGTTAGTAGCAACAGTGCTATTTGCTCCAACAGTGGCAATGGTTGGCCGGAATTCACGAGAAAGAGAGAGGGGTAGGGGGGAAGGTCGTGGTGGCCAGTGAAGGGTGGCGTCGTATCTGGAGAGTTTTGAGAAAGCTGATCCGACAGATTCTAACATTTTTCGATGGGTGAACGTCAGAATTAACGAAGCAACAGTCGATTTAGATGGTTTTTGTGTCAAGTTTTTATTTTTCGTTCACTGATTCTATCTTCTTTCTCTTGATTTTACTGTCCCCTTTCATTCTTCATTTTTTAATCAGTTTTTCTTTAAATATTTTACTATCTCTGTACATTCAGTGTGTGTTGTGAATTATCTGTGTCTGAGTATGCGATGAGTGTAAAAAATAAGAACAGCATGTAATATGCTTGATGTACTGATGTATGTACTGTATTATAAAAGATATAGCATGTGTAAATAGTTTATATAGTGTATTTATGTTTATATCAGTGAATACATGCATATATCAGTGTATATTGCTACATTTATTTTTCTTGAGTCAGTACAGTAAATAAATAATATCACATGTTAAACAATGAGATCATTAACATAAACTTGAACATGTTTTGATTCACTAAGAAAAATCATACAATAAATAACATAAAGTTGAATAAAAACCTGTTTATGAACTAAAGCAGAAGACTTGAATACCATTACCCAACATGCGTATACAAATCTGACTTTAACTTCACATTTTTTCTCTCTTTATTGTTTGAAGTTTTTGAGTGTTTCCTTCACTGTTTTTTTTTACTCTGTTTTTCTCTGTATTTTTTTTGATACAGTCTGGGTAGAATAATACGTTCAAATATTGGGGGAGGGGAGGGGGGGAGGGAACAGTTATTATCTAATAGGGAATTTTAAAATTTAAAATTTAAAAATTTAACAAGGTTGAGAATGCCTCTTTGACATTAATAGCTATCGGGTATACGTGGAGAAGTACTAATATGTCGAATAAGTACTTCAGGTCAGCTTATCCAAAATATGGTCTTAGATAGAAAGGTATGAAGGTCGTAACTTAGGATAGAAGGTTAGCAAATAGATGATCTTTGACTAGCGTTTTGACAGGTTTAGGTTCTGTGGAAGTCTAGCTAGGAGAACCGTGTCTGTTGCAAAATATTTTGCTAGAAAAAAATAATTTACTATTTAAAATACAAAAGAGATTCGAAATTTTTAGTACATTTTAAAAAATTTAATATGTGAAAAAAACGTAATGTTCACATATCATTTAGTAATGGGATTCCAAGAAATTTAATTTGTTTTTACTTTAAATAAGAATACTAATTTATCTGATCGTAACGTGCGTGAGTAGAAAAACATGGTTAATTTCACACACAAAAATATCATCTATTAATGTGAATCCATGTAATTTATTTTATTTTTTCGTTAAATAAGAAAACTAATTGATGTACATAAATTACTATCTCAAGACAATTTTATTCCTTCTTGAAATTAAAATTGAATAAACATTTAAAGACTCCAAATTAGAATCTACCTTGCCATATTTAGAATCTTTTTAGAATTATTTAAAGACTCTAAGTAATTATAACTTTAATAAAATTATATATATATATATATATATATATATATATATATATATATTATGAGTTATATTACTTAAATTTAGTATCTTTTCACACCGGACAAAATAGTTATTTAATTATTTTTCTGATATGTAGAAATAGTCATTCAATTACGTCCTTAATATTTAGTTATAGTATGTTATTAATTTTATATCAAGAGTGTTCTGGTTAATTTCACAAGAAAAGAGATAATTGACTAACTTCAATAATTGGAGGCAAAATTTAAAATCTAAATACAGTCTTTTAGGTATGTGAAAATTGACTTATTCATTTGTTAAGATAGCTTAAAAGATCAACATTCATCATTTTGTGATCTTTCATTTTTTTTTGATACTCATTATATAGCCTAATTTTATTTTATTTTTATTAAAGGAATTATATAACTCAAATATACTTTTTTATATAGCAATATTTGAGTAATTTTTTAAAATTGGATATCTAATGGTATATTTTATAGACGTTTCTAATGACAAATTCAATATACACGTGCGACGCACGTATACTAAACTAGCATATATATATATATATATATATATATATATATATATATATATATATATATTATAGAAGAACTAGTTTCGACCAGCTCTTTATTATTTACCATTTTATTCTTAATTGCTCCGTAATTTACTATATTATCCCTAATTAATTATTATAAGTCATTTATATATTACAATTAATAATATTTTTTTATTATATTACACCTAATTAATTATTATAAGTCATTTATATATTAGAATTAATAATATTTAATTAAAAAAGTAAATATTTATGACGTTTGTTTCAATTGTTTTAACCGCGATTTTACTATATCATCCCTAATTAATTATTATAAGTCATTTATGTATTAAAATATTAATAAAATTTAATTAAAAATAGATGACATGTCTGCCTATATTAACTCTAATTGTTCAGTGATTTTTTATATTACCCCTAATTAAATATTATAAGTCATTTATATATTAAAATTAATTAATTATTAGAAGTCATTTATATATTAGAATTAATAATATTTAATTAAAAAATAGATATTTATGACGTGTGTTTCAGCTGCTTTAACCATGATTTTACTATATCATTTCTAATTAATTATTATAAGTCATTTATATATTAAAAATTAATAATATTTAATTAAAAAACCAGCTGCTTCATCATTTACTATATTATCTCTGATTGCTCCGTAATTTACTATATTACCCCTAATTAATTATTATAAGTCATTGATATATTAGAATTAATAATATTTTTTATTATATTACCCCTAATTAATTATTATAAGTCATTTTACTATATTACCTCTAATTGCTCCATGATTTACTATATTACTCCTAATTAATTATTATAAGTCATTTATATATTATAATTAATAATATTTTTTTATTAGTCATTTATGTATTAAAAAATTTATAATATTTAATTAAAATATCGATTTTGACATGGCTGCTTCAAGAGCTGCCCCGTAATTTCACTATATCACCCCTAATTAATTACTATAAGTCATTTATGTATTAGAAAATTAATAGTATTTAATTAAAACAAGAAAAATATGCCTTTATGACATATTTGTTGCAGCTGCTTCAACCATAATCATCTTTGAGAAGATGATCTAAGACTTTATTGTTAATTGAAGTATCTTTTGTTTCAGTTTTTGTATGAAATAATCCTATGCATATTAGTTCTACATCTTTTTTATATTTTGTAACAGGTCTTAATCTTATCATCAAACAATTAAAATAACTCGACTACACGATACATCACACTTTCTTACATGTGAAAAAAAAAACTATCTGATAAAACTTCACTTCTTAGCGAGTATCGTCAAATAGTTATTATTTAAAAAGTTATCGTTTTAAATCAATGTACATTTATTTTTGTATTTCATCAATATCAAATATTAGTGCTAAAAGATGTCTATAGTATTGAGCCCGTGCTGACATGGGCCATGCACCTCTAGTGAGGTGGTTTCGACCACCTCTTCATTTACTATACTACCCCCAATCATTTACTATATTACATCCGAATTTCTCCATAATTTACTATATTATCCCAAATTAACTATTACAAATCATTTATATATTAGTATTAATAATATTTTTTTATTATATTACCCCTAATTAATTCTTATAAGTTATTTATCTATTATAATTTATAATATTTAATTAAAAATATAACGTTTGTTTCAGCTGCTTTAACCTGATTTTACTGTATCATCCCTAATTAATTATTATAAGTCATTTATGTACTAAAAATTAATAATATTTAATTCAAAAAAATAGATTACTATGTTAACCCCTATCATTTACTATATTATCTCTAATTGCTCCGTACTTTACTATATTATTCCTAATTAATTATTATAAGTCATTTATATATTAGAATTAATAATATTTTTTATTATATTATCCCTAATTAATTATTATAAGTCAACCACCTCTTCATTTACTATATTATCCCTATCACTTACTATAATACACCCTAATTGCTCCGTGATTTACTATATTATCCCTAATTAATTATTACAAGTCATTTATATATTAAAATTAATAATATTTTTTTATTATATTACCCCTAATTAATTATTATAAGTCATTTATATATTAGAATTAATAATATTTAATTGAAAAAATAGATATTTATAAAGTTTTGTTTCAGCTGCTTTAACTGTGATTTTACTATATCATCCCTAATTAATTATTATAAGTCATTTATGTATTAAAAATTTAATAATATTTAATCAAAAATAGATTCCTATAATACCTCCTATCATTTACTATATTACCCCTAATTGCTCCATGATTTACTATATTATTCCTAATTAATTATTATAAGTCATTTATATATTAGAATTAATAATATTTTTTTATTATATTATCCCTAATTAATTATTATAAGTCATTTATATATTAGAATTAATAATATTTAATTAAAAAATAGATGACATGTCTACCTATATTACCCGTAATTACTCCATAATTTACTATATTACCCCTAATTAATTGTTATAACTCATTTATATATTAGAATTAATAATATTTTTTACTATATTACCCCTAATTAATTATTATAAGTCATTTGGTTTCGTCCACTGCTTCGTCATTTACTATTTTACCCCTAATTGCTCCATGATTTACCATATTACCCTTATTAATTATTATAAGTCATTGATATATTAGAATTAATAATATATTTTTATTATATTATCCCTAATTAATTATTATAAGTCATTTATATATTAGAATTAATAATATTTAATTAAAAAATAGATATTTATGACGTTTGTTTCAACTGCTTTAACCGTGATTTTACTATATCATTCCTAATTAATTATTATAAGTAATTTATTTATTAAAAAATTAATAATATTTAATTAAAAATATATGACATGTCTGCCTATATTACCCCTAATTGCTCCATGATTTACTATATTATCCTTAATTATTTAGTATAAGTCATTATATATTAGAATTAATAATATTTTTTTACTATATTACCCTTAATTAATTATCATAAGTCATTTATATATTAGAATTAATAATATTTAATTTTAAAAATAGATATTTATGACGTTTGTTTCAACTGCTTTAACCGTGATTTTACTATATCATCTCTAATTAATTATTATAAGTCATTTATTTATTAAAAATTAATAATATTTAATTAAAAAAAGATGACATGTCTACCTATATTACCCCTAATTGCTTTATGATTTACTATATTACCCCTAATTAATTATTATAAGTTATTTATATATTAGAATTAATAATATTTTTTTACTATATTACCCCTAATTAATTATTATAAGTCATTTATATATTATAATTAATAATATTCAATTAAATCAGTGTACATTTATGTTTATATCCCATTAATATCGAATTTTAGTGCTAAAAAATATTTATAGTGTTGGGCCTGTGCTGACACGGGTTATGCACCTCTAGGTAATTATAGTAATATTATAAGTTAATTTGATAGAATTATATTTAGTAAAAAAATTTCTAAATTCATAACTTATTTAAAATATTAATGCTGGACCATATGATGGTTCTACAGGAGAAATATGATGCATAGCAGGCAATAATTTAGGCATAGAAAATGAATGTCTGTTGTAAATAGTAGACTTATCATCAAACTGAATACAAATCCGCCCATTTGGATCCTATGTAACATGCGAAAGGTTGCTATTTGTCAAGTCATTTGTAACCTGACTCGGAGATATAACAGAATTTAAGGTCCAAGTAGTGGAAAAATCAATTTCATCCCATTTGATAGGTCTTCTAGTGGTGACCTTAGATCTTGTCAAATTAGTTTCGACTAATACAGTCTGATCTGATGTATCATATAATTTACATCGAGAATTTAAAGTAGACAACAATCTATAATTAATCTTGTATGTCAAACATATAAGTTCAGATCCAGACGCATAATTATAACCATGTGTTTTTACATTTAATATCAAAGCATCAAGTATATTCACATCAGTCAAAGATAATTGCAAATTTGACCGAGTATTAAAATAAACTAGACCATAGGCCACAGTAGATTCAATTGAGTCTTGGATATAATCCCAATAAGTAAAATTTATATGATTTTCTTTAAGGTTGATCTGCCTTTCGGTCATTGTGGTCATCCCCAATCTTCAATGGATATAATTCATTTTATAATGAATTTTGAGAAGTTATAAACATTCTCTTTTGTGTTATATCCCGAAAAGTGCTCAAAATCTGCACTGCCCATGGAAAAAGGATAGTCTCATAATAAGAATGGGTTTTCTATGACTCAACCGGATAGTATAATCCATTTATCAGATATTTTTAACGTATCCTTCATGATTCATTTCTCCTCTGAATCTTAGAATTTTCAACAAGAAATACCATTTTTTGTTTTCTAGTTGTTCATAGGACGTGATATCATCATTTTCCTTCTCTTTAGCAATAAAAGTAAATGTATCACTTTGCTTTTGGACGGCTAAATATGCCTGCAATTGTTCGTAATTGAAGGAGATGAAGAAGATTCGCCTTTCTGCGATACTTTAGAATTTAATGAAAAGTAAGTCAAAAGATATAACAACTAATACTAGTATTCAAAGGCCTCTTGATATTCAGGGATTTCAAATTAGTTAGCCTTTAAAAGATTTAGAAGATCTTCTTGATAAAAAGCTTTCTGGTTTGAATATCAAACCTATTGATTTATCGAATGATTTTGCTGATCAATTAGAATCAACTCCTGATTTGAAAAATCAAACTAAATTAGAGCTCAATAGGCTCAGAGGGATGATTAGAAAACAACCGGGTAAAACTCCCAAATATGTTGATTTACCTCGTATGGAAACTTATTACTATCCAAGACCGACTCCTTAAGATGTTAAGTATAATTGGAGGGCATGATTTTTCACCAAAAAGGAGAAATACAGAATGCATACTTTATTTTGGAAAATATGAGCATTTGGTAATTTATATTCTATATCAAGAGTATGTTCAGATGGAGATTTTACCAAATGAGTAGTCTTTTGAAAATATTTAGTAGGGATTAGACCTTCTTGAATACAGCTAACATCTGTTCCACTGTCAATCATAACAATATTAGTTATAGCAAATTGGTTATTAAATAGTATATTTAATGTACCCTTTATGAGCAGTAACAATTTGCATCATACCTAGAAAGTAATCATTCTTTAAATCAAGAGATTTTTGAAGAATATCATCTTCCTCATTTTCATTAAGAATTTTTCTTTTACTTTAAAAATTTTTGTAGGAGAAATATTTTTCTCAATTTGTGAAATCCTATGATCACAAATCATTTGATTTTGTTTAAGAGATTTAATCTCTCTTTTTAAGTTTTCAACTGCAGTTTTTAAATCATCAAGAGATTGATAAATGAAGAAATGAAGGAAAAAATTCAAAAAAGGAGAAAAAAGATAAATGAGTTTTCTTGAATCTAAGAGGTGCATATCAACATACTACTTAGCCCCCTTTATATATATATATATAATAAATCAAAGGGAAGCCCGTGTACTAAGGCTCCCGCTATGCGCAAGATCCGGGGGAGGGCCCCACCACAAGGGTGTATTGTACCCAGCCTAACCTAGAATTTCTGTCAGAGGTTGTTTTCAATGCTAGAACCCGTGACCTCCTAGTCACATGACAACAACTTTACCAGTTACTCCAAGGCTCCTCTTCACTATAATAAATATATAAAAAAATAAATGAAGAAACTTCTAAATATATGAAAAAACTCCTAAAATAAACAGAAGGACTCCAAAATATATTGGAAGACTCCTATGTATAATAACTTTAACTTAATCCTATTTCTATGTGGCCTTAACGTTTTTGCACAATCTACCTATAAAAATTGAAACCTAGATAAATTTTAATCTGATCAGTATAAAGCAATGTGTTTGTAATCAGAGGCGGACCCACGTGGTTAGCCGAGGGTGTACATGCACCCGGTAACTTTTTAAAAAAAAATCGTATATATATGTATAGGTATCCTACAAAAGAGTTAATATATATAATTGTGCACCCTCAATAACAAAAAATGTCTAGGTCCACTGGTTCTGAAATCATATTCTAGCATCCTTTGGGCCCCGGCGTTGCGGGTTTGATTCTTGATGAATGCTCTTTTTTTTTTCATTTACCTAACATAGTAACATTTAATTGCCACCAGTGTTTCCCAAATTCCCCCAAAAGTCAAACTCCCTGGAAAGTGGAAACTAGAATTACACATTCTCCATTTGACCCTAATAGGTGTACATCTCTTCCTTTTATTTTTTTATTTCTTTACTTAACTTTGAATAATGTTAAATCATAAATGCTCTTAATATTTATTTGTTGCTTGAAAGTTAGTGTGTAAAATTTATTTGTATTTTTTTCTTGCTTCTATTTAAGTTTATGGACTTTGATTAAAAATAAATAATTACTTATATTTATATTCTCGATGAATTTTTTATTTTGTAGAAATTTTTTATTGATTCTTGTGAATTGAAAATTTGAAATGGATAGATATTATTCTCCTCAACCAAGTTCTAGTTTTAAAGACAATTCTCATCGCCTTAGCAAAAGCAAAAAAGGACAAAAAAAAGCTTCAAGGTCCATTATAAGCATGAATGACAAATATATGAAAACAGAAATTGTTCATATAAACATAAATAAGCATAAAGGAGACACCTCTGCCAAGTTTTGAAACAGTTTTGAAAAATAAGCATAAAGGAGAAAAAATATAAACATATGTCTAGTTCAAGACTAATAATATAAGCATGAATGACAAATATATGAACACAGAAATTATTTTTTTTATTAAGTGAAATATCAATTTTTTAGTATTCGTATCTCCAGAAAAGCCTCATTGAAAGTATATCTTATAAATTAGAACCTAAACTACACATTAAACGAGGCAAGCAATCAACACAAATTTGAGTCTTTATTCAGAACTTATGCGCGCCTTTGACAATACTGGTGCACCCCCAGACTTCAAATCCTGGGTTCCCTCTGTTTGTAATAAAGTTGAAAGAATTACTATAAAAACATAAATAGATTAAATTATAATCTCCTCACGAAGGCCACAAGTCTTTTTCATCTAAGTAGTTTCTAGGTATGTGCGCCGCACGAATATCCTTTGGCAATTGTACTTGTGTGTAGTCACGTAATGCGTAGTTTAGCATAGGCTCATATTGTCTAGATAACTTCTCGTTTCATACATCTAAAATAATATTCTGAAAAAGATCAGGTTAGTTAAGTTAGATTTATAGTATAGTTCTTGATGTATCCATACGTAATTCATATAGGAATATATTTGACCCTTCTTACAAAGATTAGGGTATATTTAATCTATCTTCTAGCAAAGTGTAGGGTTACATGCGAACATTCTCACATGTAGGGGCGGATCTAGCGGCCCGAGAGGGGGTTTCGGGAATTCAATAACTTTCGTGCGAATATAGTATTTACATAGAGAAATCTAGTAAATATACAGAAATTATAAGTTAGGAACTCATCAATAAAGTAGTTGACATTCAATATGAAGACTTCAATTATTTTATTAGTAACCTTGTCAATAGTTGACATTAATACAACAATAACATAGCCCGTGTATTCCTATACAGTAGAATCTGAGGAGGGTAGAGCTAGTGTGCGTAGATTGTACAATTACCTCAGAAGTGAGGTAGAGAGGTTGTTTTTGATAGATCTTCAACTTGTCAATTTTAGGTTTTTAAGAGGTCTGAATAAAAATGAATAGACATTTTCCCAAAAAGATACCAAGAGAAAGGTTGCAATATGAGTAAGAATCTTTCACCTTGGATGGTTATGTCATTTCTAATGGATGTGACTTTTCCGAAGGGTTGCACCTTAACTTTCTGAACCATTTCTTTTTTTTCTGAAACATCACATTTTTGCTATAAATATCTGACAAATAGTTGGGTTTCGGGTTCCCCTCTTCAATTCAAATCAACCTGTCTCTCATCCCTCTTTCGATAGCTTCTCTCAACTCTCTCCCAACCAACTATTCTTCAAATTTCTCATTTCAATCCTCGGCGACTTCAACATCCGACTACAAATAGTTGAGCTTCGAGTTCCTTTTCGACTTCAACCTTCAATCGACGTGACAACCTTGCTCTCCAGCTAAAACAGACTCCTAATTTAGAAAATTTTAGTACTATATATACTTCTAAAATATAGTCCTTTTTATTTATTTATCTTCTTTGTTATGATGCAAGACAATTATAGTAATTAACATTTTTCAAGTAAAAAAAATTCCACTTTCAATTTAAGTAATATCACATTTATTTTAACGTTAATATTTTCTTATTCTTTGATATAATATACACGTGCAAAGCATGTATACTAAACTAGTACTATCGATAAGTACTGGTACTGACTTAACTAATTATTAGATATGTCGAGTCTGAAATCATATTATCATAGAATAGAAGCGAACTTAAGGAAATTTTTAAATAACTAATTTGATATGAATGAATAAAATACTCATAATTATGAGTCATGAAAAGATTTCTAGAATTCTATCATCTCATGTTGCAAAATTTATTATAGTACAGTTTTGAATGACCAAATTTACATGAAAGAATAATATAGTCATCCAAACGTACAAAGATAATCAATGAAAGGTATCAATGAGAATTGAATATTTCACATGGTAGCGTATCAGTTTTTGCAACTTGCCATTGACTTTTGTAGTGAAACCATGGTTGTTTTCATCATTTTTTTCATCTTTGAGAAGCGCCTCATCATTATAAGCACCATTATTTTGTATTTCTCACATTTAGCTTTATTGTACAACTACACATCAAATATATATTAGACCCAATAATCAAAAATCAGTACTTTAAAATAGAAAAGAAAAAGAATGAAGACTCATAAAATTATTTGGATTTTATTTTGGTTACATAGTTTAAAAATATATTTTATTTTTATTACATATTTTATGATTCCTTAATTCTTAATTTCTCTAGTATCCTTTACCGTATATTTTACTCAAAAAAGTATGTGACATTCACACATTTTTTTTTTGGTTCGGATTTGACCAAAAAAATGAAGTGGTGTTGAGTTCATCTAATATCCGTTTGATGTTAATGAATTGAAATAAAGTGATCAAACACGTATTTTTTTCACACGTTATAAAATTGTGTTTGATATGCGTAAGCAATGTTAAATACGTTTAAAAAAGATTAATATTTTTTTAAAAAATGTTATTCATGTTCAATATATATTTCATTCAAAGATGAGGTATGAAATATTATTGCCATGATTGTGTCATTTAATTATTCTTATTTTTTTACATAATTAATATTTTTAATGCATTTTATTACTGTATACAGCATAACTTTTAATTTACCATGACTTATAGCTTATTTTTATCTTTAATAATGGATTTGTCCTATTATATTTTTTTTTACTTCTCCACTTCTTCACTACATCACTTCTCAACCTTCATCTCAGCCCTCTCTCATCCTCTTTGTCTTTCCCAGTGAACTTATGACGTTGGAGCTTCAACAACCACCGTTTCTTTGTTTCTCCACTGCTCTGATGAGGCCTTCTAAAAAAACTGAAAAAACGACCACAGATTGTGGTCGGAAAAAACCAACCACAAGTTGTTGGTTTTGATTTTTTTTTTTAATTCTTTTTTTCAAAAAAACGACTACATTTGTTCGCTTTTATATTTTAAAAATTTAAAATAATTATTTCAATAATTTTTATATTAATTATTAATTATTTTACAAATAAAATAAAAAAAATAAGAAAATCGACCACTTGTGATTGATTCTTTAAAAAAAATAATTAAAAAATATTTTTAAAAATCGACCACTTGTGGTCGGTTTTTAAAAATTATTTTTTGATTTATTTTTTAAAAAAACGACCACCAGTGGTCGGTTTTTAAAAATACTTTTTAAATTTATTTTTATAAAAATCGACCACTGGCGGTAGGTTTTTAAATTTTTTTAAAAAAGAAAATATTTTTAAAAAACAAACCACTTGTGGTTGGTTTTTGAACTAAAAATAATAATAATAATTTTTAATGACCAATAATTATATATATGTAATCAAATATATATATTATTTTCATTAAAAATAATTATATGTATAATCTAATATATAGATAATTTTTTTTGAAATGACACTGATTACACGATGTCGATAACGGCCTATTATAAGGTAATATACCTGTGGATGCGATATATATAGTACACATTCAAGAGTTCATATACATAAATATCTTTATACATATATATTTTATATATATGTGTGTGTGTGTGTATCGATTGATGAACGATGTAGCCAAAACCTAATATTATATTAAGCTAATCAAATATAATTAATCGATCAGTCATCTGAGTAAGTATAAGAAACACATCGCATTATATTATTGGATAATATACTTGTGTATGTATGTGATATATATACTATGTATTTAGAACTTGATATAGTCGATAGTGTGTCTATGTGTGTATATGTATAAGTATATATATATATATATATACATATTGTACAGTGAAGGTATATTAATGACATAAGATAATGTAATCGATAATTCATCTGAGTATTTGTGAATTACGTTGTATATTATTATGGGGTAGTAAAATCGTGTATTTGATGTTTATAGTACGTATTTAAGCTGATAGACAATTAAATATATGTATATATACATATATCTTGTGTAGTGACATATGTAGTAATCGAAAACTAGATAACTGAATGTATATATCAAAATATTTTGAATGATACATTCATATATGATACTATTGAGGATCGAAGTAATAATATAATGTACGTTGATGTGATATTAATGTAAGTTAGTCAAAATAATCGAAAACTCATCAAAGTATGCATACAAAATATGTCGCATTATATTACGGGGTAATATACTCGTGTATGTATATATAGTACGTATTTAGAACTTGATATATATATATATTAGATAGTGTGTATATGTGTGTGTATGTATAGGTATATATGTATAGTATATATACATATTATGTAGTGAAGGTATAATGACATCAAAAACTAGTAGAATCTACCAAAAAATAATGAATACCTTGATTTGAAACGATCGAAGTAATAATATACTGTACTTTGATGTGATATTAATATAAGCTAGTCAAATTAATCGATAACTTGTCAAAGTATGTATACAAAATACATCGCATTATATTACGTTGTATATTATTATGGGGTAGTAAAATCGTGTATGTGATGTATGTAGTACATATTTGAAAGCTGAAAGCCAATCGAATATATTTATATATAGGTATATCTCGTGTAGTGATGAATGCATTAATCAAAAGCTAGACAACTAAATCGATATATAAAAATAACTTGAATAATACGTTGATATCATTCAAATGAGGAAATAGATATACTATTTTGTGTCAATGTAGACACGCGTATATTGTTGAAGTTGTAATAACGTAAGACAAGTAATCGATAATTTATCTGATTATAACACGCTGTATTACGAGGTATGTATATATATATATATATATATATATACATATAATATCATATTTAAAAGTTAATTAACCAACCATTTTAATTTGTTAAAAATTAATTTTAATTTATTAATTTTAATTTATACGCATTAATAGTTTTTTGATAGTAATTTTTTAAAAACTAAATTGAACACATATTTTCTGTCAAAAATAATTTTATAAAAATTCACCACATATACATATAATATAGTATTTAAAAGATAATTAACCAATAATTTTAATTTGTTAAAAATTAATGTAATTTATTAATTTTAATTTATACGCATTAATAGTTTTTCGATAGTAATTTTTAAAAAAAAACTAAATTGAACACATATTTTATTGCGGAAATAATTTTCTAAAAACCGACAACATGTGGTCGGTTTTCAAAATATTTTCACAAAACCGATCATATTTTCTAGAAAATAATTTTGAAAACCAAACACATGTGGTCGATTTTCTGAAAATAATATTAATTTCAATTCGACCTCACTCAACCCTATACCCATCTAAATATTAAACCCAAAGCACACACAAACAACCCTAACACGCACACAAACAACCTGCAAGACACACACACACACAGTGCGTACGACACATACACACACAACTCCTCTGGCGACGGCAGCTCCTCCAGCGACGACAAATCTACCTCCGGCGACTCCACACACATAAGTACGCTGTTTCCTTCTTCTCTTAACTACCCATTTCGAGTAACACACATTAGAAGCTTGAGTTGTCCGAGAAATTATAAATATTTCATACTGTGATTCTGTATTGTTGCTGTTTGGTTTGAAAATTTTTCATTAAAAGCTTGAGTTGTCTGAGATTTATTATTTTGTTTGTCAAATTTGTGTTGATTTTAACTTTAAACTTCACTAGAAGCTCGAATTAGTGGAGCTTTATTGTTTGGGTTTTTCAAATTTGTGTTGAGTTTGATTTTGTGTTTCATTAGGATGTTGAATTGTTGACGAGTAAGTATGGTTATGTTTCATTACTTTTGCTTGTTTCACTTTTTGTAAATTGTTTTAGTCTTTACATTTTTCTATAAACAAGATATTTTCGAGGGCTAATGGTGCATGATTTTAAACTCATGCACCATTGTTGTTGTTAGTCGATAAGGAAGTCATAAATGTGATAGCTTTTGCTAAGTTGTTGTTGCAATTGTTTAAGCCAAAGATTATTCTTTCTAATAATTTTATTGTTTGACAGAACCCAAATTCAGAAAAAGAATTGCTTTGCAATTTTACAAGTGACCGCTTATCTCTTTCATTTTAATTTAGGCCAAGCAAAGGTAAGTTGATTTCTCTTTATTTTTTTTATAATGAAGTCTTATTATTGTTCATATTGAGGTCTAGTGAAGCCGTGCGTGATCTTGTTCGATTCACTAGCATTGTTGTTATCTTCTTGTTATTGTTCATATTGAAGTCTAGTGAAGCCGTGTATGGCCTTGTTCGATTCACTAGCATTGTTGTTCACATCTTGTTGGTCTTGTTATTTCTTATTTTGAATGTGGTTTGGTTGTTGACTTAGTTACTTGAAAATTGTTAAGTGTAGGGACTTTAAAGGGGATTTTTGGTTTTGAATGTGGCTTGTTTGGTGACTTAGTTACTTGAAAATGGCTAAGTGTAGGGACTTTAAAGGGGATTTTGTGTTTTGAATGTGGTTGGTTGATGACTTAGTTACTTGAAAATGGTTAAGTGTAGAAAATTTAAAGGGAATTTTTTGTTTTGAATGTGGTTTGATTGTTGACTTAGTTACTTGAAAATGGTTAAGTGTAGGGACTTTAAAGGGGATTTTTTGTTTTGAATGTGGTTTTATTTTGATACTTAGTCACTTGAAAATGGTTAAGTGTGGGGACTTTAAAGGGAAATTTTTCTTTTGAATGTGGTTTGTTTGGTGACTTAGTTACTTGAAAATGGTTTAGTGTAGGGACTTTCAACAGGAGTTTTTGTTTTGCATGTAGTTTGGTTGGTGACTTAGTTACTTGAAAATGATTAAGTGTAGGTACTTTAAAGGGAATTTTTTATTTTGAATGTGGTTTGGTTGTTGACTTAGTTACTTGAAAATGGTTAAGTGTAGGGACTTTAAAGGGGATTTTTGTTTTGAATGTGGTTTGGTTGGTGACTTAGTTACTTGAAAATGACTAAGTGTAGGTACTTTAAAGGAGATTTTTTGTTTTGAATGTGGTTTTGTTGGTGACTAATTACTTGAAAATAGTTAAGTGTAGGAACTTTAAAGGGGATTTGGTGTTTTGAATGTGGTTATGTTTGGTGAGTTGGTATGTTGAAAATGGTTAAGTGTAGGGACTTTAAAGGAGATTTTTTTGTTTTGAAAGTGGTTATGTTTGGTGACTTGGTAGGTTGAAAATGGTTAAGTGTAGGGACTTTAAGAGTATTTTTTTGTTTTGAAAGTGGTTATATTTTGTGAGTTGGTAGGTTGAAAATGACTAAGTGTAGGAATTTTAAAGGTGATTTTTTGTTTTGAATGTGATTTTGTTTTGATACTTGTCACTTGAAAATGGCTAAGTATAGGGAATTTAAAGGGGATTTTTTATTTTGAATGTTGTTTGGTTGGTGACTTAGTTACTTGAGAATGGTTAAGTGTAGGGACTTTAAAGAGTTTTTTTGATTTTGAATGTGGTTTTGTTTTGATACTTAGTCACTTGAAAATGGTTAAGTGTAGGGACTTTAAAGGGGATTTTTTATTTTGAATGTGGTTTGGTTGGTGACTTAGTTACTTAAAAATGGTTAAGTGTTGGGACTTTAAAGGAAATTTTTTGTTTTGAATTTTGATACTTAGTCACTTGAAAATGGTTAGGTGTAGGGATTTTAAAGAAAATTTTGTGTTTTGAATGTGGTTATGTTTGGTGAGTTGGTAGGTTGAAAATGGTTGAATGTAGGGACTTTAAAGGGTATTTTTTATTTTGAAAGTGGTTATGTTTGGTGACTATGTAGGTTGAAAATGGTTAAGTGTAGGGACTTTAAAGGTGTTTTTTTGTTTTGAATGTGGTTATGTTTGGTGATAATTGAATTTTTGTGACTTGATCTAATTAGTTGAATCTGATTGATTGCGTAGATGGAACCTGATTATAGCTGGATATATCAACGGAATAATGATATTCATTTTCGGGCTATTCATTGTCTTTATGTTAGATGTGATGATATAAATATTGTAAATGAAGAAGATGTAAAGGAACATCTTTATAGAAAGAAGTTTCACGAGGACTTTTTAAGATTTCTTGGAATTCATGGTGATGTTGCGCAAAATAACTTTGTTATTGGAGAAAGTAGTAGATTTGCAAAGCATAATGAATATCAAGATACTAGGATGAAATAAATGATGCATAATGCTTTTGGTATGCAACACGGGGGCGACTTTAGAGAAAATGTCGAAGATGTTCCTAATAGCGAAGTGGGCAAATTCTATAAACAATTGCATGCTGCTAGTCATCCTTTATTTAGTGGCTGTTCGCACTTTCGTTTGTCTGTTTCTATTAGTTTATTAAGTATTAAATCTGACTGGAATATTGCTGAAAGAAGAATGGACTTAATGATAGACCTTATTAAAGAGTTAGTTGACCCCGACTTAGATGTTCCTGATTCTTTCTATAAGGCAAAAAGATTGGTGTCAAAGTTAGGTTTCTCCTCGATTAGAATTGATTTTTGTGAAAATGGTTATATGTTATACTTTAAAGAAGATGCTAACCTAGAGTTCTGTAAGTTTTGTCAGCACCCTTGATATAAGTATGGTTCTAGTGGTAATTGAATTGCTATTACGTCGATGCACTATTTACCTCTAATACCAAGGTTGAAGAGCTTGTATGCTTAAAACAACTCAGCTCCTCATATGAGATGGTACAGTGAAAATAGATGGCCCACTGGTTTTATGTGTCATCCATCTGATGGAGAGGCTTGGAAGCATTTTGATGCAACTTATCCAGATTTTGCAGCTGAGCCACGAAATATTCATTTGGGATTATGTGTGGATAGCTTCTCTCCTTTTTCAGTTGGTGCTGGCCATATTTATGTTGGCCTGTATTTATCACCCCTTATAATCTTTCTCCTGAAATTTTGATGACTAGTCCCTATATATTTCTGAATTGTGTTGTTTCTGGCCCGCACAATCTAAAGAGCGCAATAGATGTCTACTTGCAACCTTTGATTGATGAACTTCAAATTTTATGGCATGAGGGGGTTGAAATATGTGACATTTCACTTAAATAGAATTTCAATCTGCATGCATATCTAATGTGGACTGTTAATGATTTTCCTGCTTATGGAATGTTGTCTGGGTGGATGACAATTGGAAAGCTGGCTTGTCCATACTGCATGAAAAAAACAAAATCTTTCACATTGAAACATTGCAGGAAAAATTCATGGTTTGATGGTCATTGTTGTTTCTTGCCACCTAATCATGAATTTAGGAGACACAAGAATTCATTTAGAAGAAATAGAAGGGAATATGATGGTCCACCTCCAAGGCTGTTTGGTCATAAAATCTGGGAGATAGTTCAGGATTTGCCTAAAGCCAGTAAAGAACCATTGTACAGGCTTGATGAATATGACGTTTCGCATTACTGGACTAAGCAAAGTATATTTTGGGAGTTAGAATATTGGCCAGATAATTTACTTAGAAATAATGTTGATGTCATGCATACTGAGATAAACTATTTTAATAACTTGTTCAACACAGAATATTGACTTATCATAAGGCCAGACTTGACTTACCAGAGTATTGCAAATGCAGAGAATTACACTTATAGGAGGGGCCCAATGACAATGTTCTTAAGCCCAAGGCTAGTTTTACATTCAAGTTGAACCAACAACGTCAAATATATGAGTGGGTCTAAAGTTTGAAGATGCTTGATGGATATGCCTCAAATTTGGGAAAGAGGATTGATATGACACAAGGAATCATTCATGGAATGAAAAACCATGATTGTCATATTTTCATGGAACAATTGCTTCCAATTGCTTTTATTGGTTTACCTGAAAACATATGGAAACCAATAGCAACGAACAGTTTGTTCTTTAAAGACTTATATGCTACCACATTAAAAGAAGAAAATCTGGCGCAAATGAAAAGTAATATTGTTGTTATCACCAACAAGCTGGAGAAGATTTTTCCACTAGCATTCTTCAATGTGATGGAAAATCTTCCCATTCAACTTGTGCAGGAAGATCGGCTAAGCAGTCTAGTTCAAACCAGGTGGATGTATCCATTCAAACTATAAGGAATCGCAACATATTTAAATTCATACATATCTTTTTTAAATATAGTAAACATCTAATCTTAAGACTGTGCAAACAAATTGAAAAATTGAAAAGGGATCCTAAAAATAAATATAGGGTGGAAGGCTCTATAGTTGAGGCATATCTTGCAAGACAAACATCTCAATTTTGTTCATACTACTTTCATGATGAAGTTGTTTGTTCAAGAAACTGATCGAATCGTCCTCAGGACGATGTGAATAAGCCTCATTTCAAACCGATATCAATTTGCAATCAATCTAGTTGTAAGGCTAAAAAGACCATACGTCACTGGCTCACTCCCACAGAGCGCAAATCAACAACTTTGTATGTCTTGCTAATTGCCCGAAAGTTGAGCCTTTTCTGAAGTAAGGAGATTAAAATTTTAATATATCTTGTTTGTTTACACATTCCCTTAAAGAAACTAATTGTGTTTCGTATGTTGGATCTTCAGTTCATTTAAGACTCAATTCCATGAAAATCAAATGTATGCATCCTTTGCAACATGGTTTACTTATGAGGTTCGTAAGTGTATTAATATTTATACAAATTTTAAACATTTACACATTCCTCAACTAACATATATATATATAATATATATATATATATATATATATATATATATGTATAATACTTTTAGGTACACCAGTCACCAAATGCAGCCGCATACGATCAACTCTTGAGAGATATTTCTTTGGGTCCAGTTGAAGCTCATGCAATGTCCTATTACACAGTAAATGAGTTTAAATTTTCCACTGAATAACACTTCATAACAAGGAAAACAAAAAATAGTGGTGTTTGGGTTAAGGGTGATGATGATGTTAATTACTTTGGCATCATACATGAGATCTTAGAACTGAAGTATGTTGGTTTCCCAATAAAAAAATTGTCCTCTTTCGATGTAAGTGGTTTGATCCAAGCACAAGAGGCATAAGAGTACATAAGGAGCATAACGTCATTGAAGTGAAGTACAATAGGTTGTATCCTATTTACGATCCATTTGTTCTAGAGTAAAATGCAAAACAAGTGTATTATGCTCCTTATCCATTGCGTGGTGATAAGTTCGATTGGTGGGCTGTAATCAAAACAAATCCTATAGGACGGGTGAAAGTTTAGAATGTACTGGAGACTGCTTATCAAAATAAAATGCAGATTGATCACCAGCTAGTGAACGTTGACTTAGTGGATACTTTAAATCACCCCAAAAATATATTTGAAGAAGTTAATATTGCGAAATAAGAGACTGAGTGGGTAGGAGATAAGAAAACTTCTGAAAAGGGTGAATGGTTTAGGGGAGAGTCTTCAGAAGAGGAGGATTAGTTTGTGTAGGTTGTATTTATTATGTATTGATCATGTCTTTATGCTTTGTACTATATATTTACCTTTATGTTTCTTGTTTAAGATTGATATGTAATATACTGTTTAAGATTGTTGTTTTTGCTTTTCCATGATTTATATAGTAATAAAAATATTCTTTTCTATCTCATGTTGTTGGAGAGATTTGAAATATGAATTAGTAACTTGAAATTAGTTACTTGTAATGTTTTCTTATATATTCATTTTGTAGGAACTAACTACTTCTTAACTTTACATAATTTAGATGTCAGACAGAGGTGACAAAGATAAGGAAAAAGTTGTACTTTCGAAAACAAAAAAAAAAAACAACCTCCTCCGTATAGACGATCGACAAGAATTCATATATCTGAGGGTCGGTCTGCTGACGCGACAGCACGACCCTTATATTCTAGGTCGTCTCAGCAATCGATTCCTACTCCTACGCATATGGGGCTACTTCATGGGTCTACACCGACTCATTCTGCTCTTATCACCGTGCCGCTATCATCGCAGTACTATCGGATGACCGTTGGCCCATACGGAGTACTACCATCGTTAGTACCCTCCTATAGTAGTCACGCAGCTTCGCACAGTGGTTCTGCAGGATCTATTGAGTTGTCGGATCTTCAGCTTCGAGGCACTCCATCTGGTGCTTCAGATCTGCCCACGCCAGTGCATCCACCATCACTTACTCTGTAGCCAGGCGATAGAGGTGATTTTGGGAGGCGTTATCTTACTCCATATGTGATAGGGTAAAATTTCTAAATATAATAACATTATTCATTTTTTCATTATTGTATTATTATGCTCTATGAAATTACTGTTTGATCTTATGTTGTGGTTTAGGCCGGATGCTGGAGTTGGACAAACTGCGAGAAAATACATTTGTCGAAACTTCAACGGCTACAGGACCAGTTGGCAAAAGGTTCCAGAAATTGACAGGAAAAGAATGTTTTAAGAATTTAATGTAAAGATTTAACATATCGACTACTTAACACTTTGTTAGATCAAAATATTGAATATTATATTTTTATTTTTGTTGTAGAAATTTTACTAGTGGGGTGATGTGAATGCATGTCTTATAAAGAGAAACTTTTTTAGAAGATATAGATCCAGATTTAATGGTCTATTGGATTATGCCCAAACCAACTTGGTACGACTTGACTAGATTAGTGAAACCTTATGGCAACAATATATTCGCTATTGGAATAACGAAGAATACCAATTGCTGAGGGACAAAGGAAAGAAAGCCTGGGCATCATCCAGGGGTGGCTCCCTACATACTGCGGGTGCCAAAAGTATAATTATTGCGGAGGAAAAAATGGTATGTATCTTTTACAATTTTAATTATTTGTTTCTATTTACATTTTTAATTATTTGAACATTGATAATTTTTTCATATGTGTAATACCCCGAACTTTCCTTAAGCCTAAATTGTATCTCTATAAGATTAAAAAATGCCTTCTAAAGTGAGTAGTGTTTCAATCATATAGAGTTTTCCTAATTTTGACTTTTTATCATGGAGAAAATTGAATTATCTTTCCAACGATATCAATTTTTCCTAAATTCGGTATCGGAGTAAAAAGTTATGGCATTTTACAGAGAATTGTTCGAACTGCCCAAGAGCGACGGGTAGGCTGATGGACCGTCGCAACCGTGGCAGTAGACCCATTCACTGGCCAAGTGCGACAGTCAAACTGACGAACCGTCAAGCTAGCGACAGACTGTCGCCCAAGCCGTCGCAACTAAGGCAGTAAGTCTCTGTTCTGGTCCAAGTACGACGGTCAGACCGACGGACCGTTGAGCCAGCGACGGACCATCACAAATCCCGTTCAGCATTTTAAAGCCATTTTTAAAAGGGCTTTTTTGGTCTTTTCCCACCTTTTTTAACACCTAGATATATCAAAACAAAGCATAGAACTTTAGATTCATCCAAAGCATCAAGAACTAGGGTTTTCTCTCATGATTAACCCTTAAGAGCAAGACCCAATTCCTTCTCCAAGATTTCACCATAGTTTTTGCAAATTGATTTAAGAATCAAGGTTCCCAAGTCAAAAGCTTCAAGAACCCTCACTCAAGAGTACGAAAAAGATTCTCAAGCAAGCTTGTTCATCTAAATTCATAATCTAAGGTATGTGGGGTTTGAACAAGGACACCCCTTTCGTCCTTGTGCACAAAAGTTATTTTAATTACAAAAATATATGATTCTATATGTTTTTTTTTTATGAAATTGAAGTATGGGTTTATACCCTATGTTATTATTTCTTGAGATTACGATGGTTTCAATGTTTTAGAAATTGAAGCACATGAGTATGTTGAGATTATAATGCATATTGCTAAAAATTTCCAGATTTCTATATGATTTATGAATCTTTATGATATCGAGTATGAACTTTGATACGTCTTAACCTGAGATTGAATTATGGGTCGTTAAGCCCTACTTGAGATTGTAATTTTAAGAACTTTGGTGCTATAAGCACCCATGATTTGAGTATTTTGAGATTATTCAGAACGTTTTGACCGTGATGGTCATAGTAGCTTTGAAATCCACTTCACTGAATGAGATTACAGATTTTGCAGTTGGTTTCATTATAATCCACGAGATTATTAAATGTGTATTTCCATGAGATGATCATAGCTAATAAAAAGGGAGTAGTATTTAGCACCGAGCTGAGTAAGTTACTATGGTTTTACACCCCATAACTACCTGCCACCGTAGGATTGAGATTTATGGGGTCGAGACCGAGATAGAGATCACTAAGTTGAAGTTATACTCCCTGGCAAGAGTATGATGCCTCTCCCCAATGTGAGGTTTCTTCCTCAGGAGGACAAAACGTTGGACTCCATGTAGCTCGCATAGTGTATATCGGCTAAGAGAACCTCCCTGCTAGTAAGAGTAAATAATCAGTTTCTAAAGTAAAGTATGTTCCTTGAGATGAGTTATTTTCCCTAAAGCTTTGAAAGATATCCTAGTTAGTAAAGATTTTTAGATACTAAGTGTAAAGGCTCACAAACTTATTCAATTAATGTTTTACTTTAGATTTCAGTTTTAAAATTACAGTCTTAGCTCTCAGATACAGAGGTGAGCACTTTACTACTTAGTCTATATGTTTTGAGAAGGGAATGGAACTACAGATTTCAGAAATAGTATATTGACTCATGAGATTTATACTATGCGTTCCATTATTCATAATTTACGAGATATACATTTTTTACGATTATTCAAGCTATGTGAGTCAGTTATATTAGCATGCATGATTTCTATAAAGATTGATGATATTGTTGTTTAAGTATTGCATACACCCCCATATACTCAGTACATCCTCAAGGTACTGATTCACATATACGTCTGTGTGCTACATTGTCTCATAATGTAGGTTCAAGTGCTTAGTCTCAGTAGTGACAATGATCTTCGAGATCCTTTATCTATACGTCAGCAGTTGGTGAGTCCTCATGGTTCGAGGATCTAATCCCTTGTTTTCAGTCTTTATAGTAGTTGATTATTTCTTTTTAGTCCAATTGAGTCAGTTGGGGGTTTGTCCCATTGACTCTCTAGTTCTTAGTAAGTACAGGCTTGTCAGACTATCAGTTGAAGTTTTGTTCCAGATTTACAATATTTGATATACATACATTTGTTTTCAATGATTTCAGTTCTGTTTTGATATAACATAACATTTATTGTTTGGTTATTCATCCTAAATTAAGCAGTAGAAGTAGTAACAGGCTCAAAGGGTTAGCTTGGGGCCACTTGTAGCCTTAAGCACCGTGTGACATTCCGGGATGAGATTTCGGGGCGTTTTAATATGTAGGAAAAAGAAAAGGGTAGGAGCATACCACAGGGTGAGCTATTCGAGGAGACTCATCTGAAAAAGAAAAAGAACCCGACTGATGAAGATGTCTGAGTTGAACCTCGTGCAAAAGCTTCCCATGAAAGAATCAAATTTTGAATTTATGAATCATTTTCTCAAAGTTGATATTATTCAAGTATAAGTGCTTTAATATTTTTTGACTTTTAATTTTAACTTTACTTTGAATATAGGACAAATATACACAGTTCATCAGTGATTATCGTAGTACTCAGCCTCCTGAAAGTTAGGGTGACCCACTACCCCAACATGTAGAGGAGGAGTTATGGGATAAAGCTATGGGTCTTGCAGTTAGAGGCCATTACTACGGACACCACAAAAAAAAATTTGGCGAGAATATTAGGTGTTTGTCCAGCCCTACATACTCTAACTCTTCAGTTGATAGAGAAACTATTGAAAGACTAGAAAATACGGTTTCCAAACTCACTGAAGAACTTGCTGAACAGAGAGAGAGGGCACAGAAGAAGGAAGAGGAAACATCATCACAAATCAGGATGCTGCAGGAGCAATTCAACTCTTTCATTCAGACTGTAGGGATTATTCCTCCGTGTCCTAGTGATACAGTTCGGGCTGCAAACGGTGTACGCCCCCTAGATGACATCAGCACAAATGAAGATATGAAAGACGAGGACGAATTTGATGAAGATGAGTTTTAGTTTTTTGACTTTTGTATGTGTTGTACTTTGAATTTAGACATTTTGTTGTGGTTTGTACACTTTTGAACCTATTGTTGTAGTTTTTACACTTTCACTTTTGTTGGACATTTTGTATGTGTTGTACACTTTTAAAAGTATTTACATTTGGTTTGTTGTTGTTGTATTGCATGTTGGTCCATTTATTGATTTTTATTTTTTAAAAAAAAGTTTCAGAAAACTGACCACTAGTGATCGATTTTTAAAAAAAAATTGCAGAAAACCGACCACAAGTGGTTGTTTTTTTTTGAATTTTTTTTTAAAAAATCATTTTTTCCAAATTTAATTAAATAATAATAAATTTTAAATATATATATTTATATTTTTAAAAAAATCGACCACAAGTAGTCGGTTTTTAAAAAACTCCCACTACTTTACTGACAACACACTTTGGTCGATTTTGTGGAGTGGTCGATTTTTTCCTTTTTTTTTTGATAGTGATATAGCTTCAATCTCTTTTAAATCAAAGCAAGCCAACAACAACGACCAATCCCTTTTCTCCTTTCTACATAATCGTCTATGTCAGAGCTCCGACTTAGCCAGCTACCACACAATCCATGCCTAAATTATAACGGAGCAACTAGATCAGACAGAAATTTTCCAGATGCGGCCAAAATCATTGGATTTTGCTGGAGTTGTTGAATGCTAGTGGAGAAATGGAGTAGATAGTGAAGCATTGATTGCTCCAGTGACGTGAGTTTGTCGAAGAAGATACGGGCTGTTTGGTTGGTTGTTGTTTGGACGTGGCTGGTTCGCCAAAAAAAAAGGTAAATGGGAGTGATGGATTTCAGATTTGGCCAAAAAAATAAGGTGGTGTTGGGTGATGGAGGAAAAACAGAGCAGTTAGTGACTGCTGGTTGCTCAGCCCCAAAAAATAAGATGGTGTTGGGTGATTGTGGAGAGGTTTTAGGGTTGTTGAAAATAGAAGAGAAAATGTTTTTGCTTTTCTTGTGAGTGAATTGGGCTGAGGAGGGGGAGAATATATACACTGCTTATGTCTTCTTTTTTGTTCTGAAGCTAAGCTAGTGTCCAAGAGAAAGTGTTACAGCCAAGAATACAGTTTAGATTCATTGGTGTGTTTCCAGATACAATGGGAGCGGTAGTACAACAACATTCTTTAGATTAACACTTGCAGCTGTAGTTTACCACATATGGTTGGAGAGAAACCTAATTGTTTTTCAAGGCAAAAGAAGCCCATGTGACAACCTTGTAAGAAGGATAATCAAAGAAATCTTTGTCACAGTAAGCATGAAGGTCAAACTAGCCAACAAATTGAATAGCCATAACTGGTACCCTGATTAGTATGTTTGAGTAGCCGTTGTTATAGTTGGAAGCTTAGTACCAAAAAAAAAATTTTTTTTTTTTGAAAAGTTTCAATGAACGTCCATCATTTATGAAATACTAGTTTTAACGCACGTGCGATGCATATGTATGCCTTGTTAAGAAATACATACTATCGATGAGTACTGGTACTGACTTAACTAATTATTAGAGATGTCGTGTCTGAAAATTCATATTATCATAGAATAGTAGCGGACTTAAGAAAAGTTTTGAATAATTAATTTGATATGAATGAATAAAGTACTCATAATTATGAGTCATGAAAAAAATTCTAGAATTCTATCATTTGATGGTGCAAAAGTTATTGAAGCATAGTTTTGAATGACTAAATTTACATGAAAGAATAATATAGTCATCGGAACGTACTAAGACAATCAATGAAAGGTATCAATGGACACTGAAGATTTCACATGGTAGTGTATCCGTTTTTGCAACTTGCCATTGACTTTTATGGTGAAACCATGGTTTTTTTAATCATTTTCTTCATAATTGAGAAGCGCCTCATCATTATAAGCACCATTATTTTATTTCTCACATTCAGCTTTATTGTTACAACTAAACATCAAATATATATCAGATTCAATAGTCAAAGATCAGTACTTTAAAATAGAAAAGAAAAAGAATGATCACTCGTAAATTTATTTGGATTTTATTTTGGTTACATAGTTTAAAAATATATTTTATTTTTATTAAATATTTTATGACTCCTTAATTATTAATTCATCTAGTATTTTTTACTGTATATTTTACTCGAAAAAGTTCGTGACATTCCAACATATTTTTTTTTGTTCGAATTTGGCCGAAAATATGAGGTGATGTTGAGTTCATCTAATTACCTGTTATGTTAATGAATTGAAAAAAAGTGATCATCACGTAATTTTTTCACACGTTATAAAATTGTGTTTGATATGTGTACGCAATGTCATATATGTCAAAAAAATGATTAATATTTTTTTTATAAAATATGTTATTCGTGTTCAATATATATTTCATTCAAAGATGAGGTATGAAATATTATTGCCATGATTGTGTCAATTTAATTATGCTTATTTTTTTACTTAATTAATATCTTTTATTACTGAATATAGCATAACTTTTAATTTACTATGAATTATAGCTCATCTTTATCTTTAATAACAGATTTGTCCTATAATTTTTTTCACTTCTCCACTTCTTCACTACATCACTTCTCAACCGTCATCTCAGCCTTCTTCCATCCTCTCTGTCCTTCCAAGTGAACTTACGATGTTGTAGCTTCAATAACCACCGACCATCTCTCTATTTCTCCACTGCTCCGTTGAGGAGCTTCACTCTCTGATAGATCAGAGTAAGCCAAATGCAACAAACAATCCCTTTTCTCCTTTCTATACAATTGTCTATGTCAGAGCTCCGACTTCACCAGCTATCACACCATCCATGCCTAAATTATAATGGGGCAACTAGACCTGACAGAAATTTTCCAGATCCAGCCGAAATCATTGGATTTTGCTGGAGTTGTTGAATGATAGTGGAGAAACAGAGTAGATAGTGAAGCTATTGATTGCTCTAGTGACGTGAGTTCATCGGAGAAGATACGGTCTGTTTGGTTGGTTGTTGTTTGGACGTTGCTGGTTCGCCAAAAAAATGATAAATAAGAGTGATAGATTTCAGATTTGGCTGAAAAAATAAGGTGGTCTTGGGTGATGGGGAAAACAGAGGGGTTAGTGATTGTTGCTTGCTCCGCCGAAAAATTAAGGTGGTGTTGGGTGATTGTGGATAGTTTTTAGGGTTGTTGAAAAGAGAAGAGAACTTTTTTTTGCTTTTCTTGTGAGTGAGTTGGGCTGAGGAAGGGGAGAATATATACACTACTTATGTCTTCTTTTTTGTTCTGAAGCTAAGGTAGTGTTCAAGAGAAAGTGTTATAGCTAAGAATACAGTTTATAGTTTTCTTCTTCTTTTTCTTTTTAAATTTTAGAAAAGTTTCAAAGAACGTCCATTATTTGTGAAATACTAGTTCTAATGCACGTGTGATGCATGTGTATGCCTAGTTCAGAAATACATACTATCGATGAGTACTAGTATTGATTTAACTAAATATGAGATATGTCGAGTCTGAAAATTCATATTATCATAAAATAGTAGCAAACCTAAGAAAAGTTTTGAACAACTAATTTGATACGAATGAATAAAGTACTCATAAATATGAGTTATGAAAAAAATTCTTGAATTCTATCATCTGATGGGGCAAAATTTATTGTAGTGAAGTGTTGAATGACTAAAGTTCCATGAAAGAATAATATAGTCATTCGATCATACTAAGACAATCAATGAAAGGTATCAATGAGAATTGAAGATTTCACATGGTAGCGTCTCGGATTTTGCAACTTGCCATTAACTTTTGTAGTGAAACCATGATTGTTTTCATCATCTTTTTCATAATTGAAAAGCGTCTCATCATTATAAGCATCATTATTTTGTATTTCTCACATTTAGATTTATGGTTACAAATACATATCAAAAATATGTCAGATCTAGTAATTAAGATCAATACTCTAAAATAGAAAAGAAAAATAAAGAAGACTCGTAAAATTGTTTGGCTTTTATTTTGGTTTCATTGTTTAAGTATTTATTTTATTTTTATTATATCTTTTATGACTCCTTAATTATTAATTCATCTAGTATCTATTACCATATATTTTACTCGAAACAGTATGTGACATTCCAATATATATTTTTTTTGGTTCGGATTTGGCCGAAAAAAAAAGTGGTGTTGAGTTCATTTGATATTCGTTTGATGTTAATGAAATTGAAAAAAGTGATCATCACGGATTTCTTTCACATGTTATAAAATTGTGTTTAATATGGACAAACATTGTTATATATGTTAAAAAATGATTAATATTCTTTTTAAAAAAATGTTATTCATGTTCAATATATATTTCATACAAAGATGAGGTATGAAATATTATTGCCATGATTGTGTCTA
Organism: Capsicum annuum; assembly: GCF_002878395.1. Taxonomy (NCBI): domain Eukaryota; kingdom Viridiplantae; phylum Streptophyta; class Magnoliopsida; order Solanales; family Solanaceae; genus Capsicum; species Capsicum annuum. The sequence continues at coordinate 12,591,774 of NC_061117.1, forward strand.
TTTAATTATATTTTTTTTATATATAATTAATATCTTTTAATGTATTTTATTACTGTATATAGCATGACTTTTAATTTACCACGACTTATAGCTTATCTTTATCTTTAATAACGGATTTGTCCTATAATTTTCTTTTTCTTCTCCACTTCTTCACTACATCACTTCTCTACCTTCATCTCTTCCCTCTCCCATCTTCTTTGTCTTCCCCACTGAACTTACGATATTGGAGCTTCAACAACCACCGACCATCTCTCTATTTCTCCACTGCTACGTTGAGGAGCTTCCTTCCCTAATAAATCAAAGCAAGCCAAATGCAACAAACAATCCCTTTTCTCCTTTCTACACAATCGTTTATGTCAGAACTCTGACTTCACCAGGTTTCACATCATCCATCCCTAAATTATAACGGAGCAACTAGACCTGACAGAAAATTTCCAGATCTAGCCGAAATCATTGGATTTTGCTGGAGTTGTTAAATGATAGTGGAGAAACTGAGTAGATAGTGAAGCTATTGATTGCTCCAGTAACGTGAGTTCGTTGGAGAAGATACCAGCTATTTGGTTGGTTGTTTTTGGACGTGGCTGGTTCGCCCAAAAAAAATGATAAATGAGAGTGATGGATTTCAGATTTAGCCAAAAAAAATAAGGTGGTGTTGGGTGATGGAGGAAAAACATAGCGGTTAGTAACTGTTGGTTGTTCCGCCAAAAAAATAAGATATTGGGTGATTGTGGAGTGTTTTTAGGGTTGTTGAAAAGAGAAGAGAAAATGTTTTTGCTTGTGAGTAAATTGGGCTGAGGATGGGGAGAATATATACACTGCTTATGTCTTTTTTTGTTCTGAAGCTAAGGTAGTGTTCAAGAGATAGTTTATAGCTAAGAATACAATTTATAGTTTTCTTTTTAAATTTTTAGAAAAGTTTCAAAGAACGTCCATCATTTATGAAATACTAGTTTTAACGCACGTGTGTATGCCTAGTTCAGAAATACATAGTATCAATGAGTATTGGTATTGATTTAACTAATTATTAGATATGTGGATTTTGAAAATACATATTATCATGGTATAGAAGCGAACTTGAGGAAAGTTTTGAATAACTAATTTGATATGAATGAATAAAAGTACTCATAATTATGAGTCATGAAAAGAATTTTAGAATTCTATCATCTGAATGTGCAAAATTTGTTGTAGTATTATTTTGAATGACTAGATTTACATTAAAGAATAATATAGTCATCCAAATGTACTAAGACAATCAATGAAAAGTACCAATGAGAACTCAAGATTTCACATGGTAGCGTATTAGTTTTTGCAGCTTGCCATTAACTTTTGTAGCGAAATCATTTTTGTTTTCGTCATTTTCTTCATAGTTGAGAAGCGCCTCATCATTATAAGAACCATTATATCATATTTTCTCAAATTTAGCTTTATTGTTATAACTACACATTAAATATATGTCATATTCAGTAATCAAAGATCAGTACTTTAAAATAGAAAAGAAAAAGAATGAAGAGTCGTAAAATTATATGGATTTTATTTTGGTTCCATAGTTTAAAAATATTTTTTTATTATATATTTTATAAATCCCTAATTATTTATTCATCTAATATCTTTTACCGTATATTTTATTTGAAAATGTACGTGACATTCCAACATATTTTTTTTGGTTCGAATTTGGCCGAAAAAATGAGGTGGTGTTAAGTTCATCTAATATCCGTTTGATGTTAACGAATTCAAAAAAAGTGATCATCACGTATTTTTTCACATGTTATAAAATTGTGTTTGATATGTGTAAGCAATGTTATATACATTAAAAAAAGATTAATATATTTCTTTAAAAATGTTTTTCATGTTCAATATACATTTCATACAAAGATGAGCTATGAAATATTATTGCCATGATTATATCTATTTAATTATGCTTATTTTTTTTACGTAATTAATATCTTTCAATGCATTTTATTACTGTATATAGCACATCCTTTAATTTATTACGATTTATAGCTTATCTTTATCCTTAATAACGATTTGTCCTATTACTTTCTTTTACTTCTCCACTTCTTCACTGCATCACTTCTCTACCTTCATCTCTGCCCTCTCCCGTCCTCTTTGTCTTCTCCAGTGAACTTATGACGTTGGAGCTTCAACAACCACCGATCATCTCTCTGTTTCTCCACTGCTCCGATGAGGAGCTTCATTCTCTGATAAATTAGAGCAAACCAAAAACAACGACCAATCCCTTTTCTCTTTTCTACACAATCGTCTATCTCAGAGCTCCGACTTTGCCAGCTACCACACCATCCATGCCTAAATTATAACGGAGCAACTAGATCTAACAGAAATTTTCCAGATCTAGCCGAAATCTTTGGATTTTGCTGGTGTTGTTGAATGATAGTAGAGAAATTGAGTAGATAGTGAAGTTCTTGATTGCTCCAGTAACGTGAGTTCGTCGGAGAAGATACGGGCTATTTGGTTGTTTGTTGTTTGGACGTGGCTGGTTCGCTAGAAAAAATGAAAAATGGGAGTGATGGATTTCAGATTTGGCCAAAAAAATAAGGTGCTGTTGGGTGATGGAGAAAAAATAGAGCGGTTACTGACTGTTGGTTGCTTGGCCAAAAAAATAAGGTGGTGTTGGGTGATTGTGGAGAGTTTTTAGGGTTGTTGAAACCATATATTTTACTCTATAAATTACATGACATTCCAACATATTAATAGATAATGAGAAATCAAACTAAATTGGACAATACATGTGATATATAAGTAATTCGTTTGGAAAATATTGTTGTTGGAGTATATGATCCTCCAACAACAGTGTACAACATAGTGTTAAGGAAAACTACTGTGTTGTTGGATTAATGTCTGGTGCCATACTATAGAAGTACCATGTAACGACAATTTTATAGCTTAGTTAATTATTATTTTTTTTGTACCCTATAAACTTTGGAAGGAAAGAATTCAATTGAATATTATATTTGAAATAATTATTTATTTATTGAGTGTTATAATTGTGATCAACAATATATATTTTATAAAATAAATAAATTTAAGTGAAAAGTTGAAAGCAAATCTCTAATAATTGTGTTAAAAGTATTTTCTTATTATTTCTCACCAATATAAAGTCCAACAAACAATATTCTCTTCGATCTCCATCATATTTTTATCTAACTATTAATTCAATTATAGATTTCATCGATGTTTCGAGCATGAAAAACTACATAAAAAATAAAGTAGATAGAATACTTCGATCATCATCATAGAATAACTTCTCAAATTGAGTGTTATAATTGCGATCAATAATATATACTTTACAGAAACAATGAATTTAAGTGATAAGTTGAAAGTAAACCTCTAACAATTGCCTTATAAGTAGATTCAAGCATGAAAAATCACATCAAAAAATAGTTAGAACACTTCAAGCTCCATCATAAAGTTTGTTTGGCTATTGTCAATTGTGTTGGGTTCGAAATTGAGAGGGCGTCACGCAGAAGCTTATATAATTACAAATCAACACGATGATAATTCAGATGACAAAAAATAAACATAATAAAAAAGACATATTATTGACATGGTTCGGCCAATTGGCCTATATATTTAAAACAAAATCAAAAGCATAATAATTATTTGAGAGAAAATCTCCCTCTAAACAAGACTCTTAAAAGACTATATTGTGGATGTTATTGTGTTATGATATGAGAAGAGGGGTCTTCTATTTATAGAGGTTCAAAACCTTTCCTTTAAGAAAGAGGTTAGCCAAATATGGAAAAGTTTTATATTTTTCTTTCAGGAAAAGTAAAAGTAACTATGGTATTACTTTTATTTTCCTTTCAAGAAAAGTAAAACTTAAGTTTGGTAAAAAAATTAGGGCAAAAACCCTAACAAATCTTTCCCTTTTGGCTTGATTTTCTGAACATAATTTGATCCACCTTCTTCGCGTGTATGATCTTCATTCTGTACATAATCTTCATCACTGTTGCTTGCTATGGTTAAAAATAAAATTTAAAATATTATGGTTAAAAGTGGGTTAAAATAAAAAATTTATTTTTATTTTTAAAGATGCAGCAACATGAATATTGAAATATGCTTAAAACTTCTGCTCCACATGTAGTTGAACAAAAAATCTTCATCATTATAACATTGATTGCAAATTGATTAGAACCTCCTCGAACTTGTCTTCAACCTCATTTCACCAAACCACTGGATCTTTGAATCGTAGACTCTGATACCACTTGTTGGGTTCGGAATTAAGAGGGCGTCATGCAGAAGCTTATATAGTTGCAAACCAAGACGATGATAATTCAGATGACAAAGAAAAACAAACTAAAAAGGCATATTATTGATGTGGTTCAGCCAATTAGCTTACATATTAAAAACTAAATCAAAAAAGCATAATAATTATTTGAGAGAGAATCTCTCTCTAAACTAGACTCTTAAAAGACTACATTGTGGATGCTATTGTGTTATGGTATAAGAAGAGAGGTCTTCTATTCATAGAGGTCCAAAACGTTTCTCTAAGAGATAGGACAGCTAAATATGGAAATTTTTTATATTTTTCTTTCAAGAAAAGTAAAAATAATTATGGTATTGCTTTTATTTTACTTTCAAGAAAAGTAAAACTTAAATTTGTAGACACGAAATTTTGTCCCTTCCCGATAGCACTTTTTACCCATTTTTACCTTATCCTACCGTATATCCTCACCCATGTAATTACATCCCACAAAAAATACAAAAAAACAACTCTCACCAAAATCCCTAACAAACTTTTATTCTTTTTAACATCCTAACAATCCTTTCAATTAAAATAAGACACCTAACCCTTACCCCTCCAATTAAAAAACAACACCTCACCCTTTCTTTTTCTTGTCCACAAAGAAATATACATGGGAGAAACTTTCCAGGAAATGACAAAAGGGGGATGGACCCACAAGTCCCCAAAAACATATTTTTCTTTCCGTTAGCAATATATACATACACAATGCACGAAAAAGGGGGAAAAAGAGACTCCATTTTTCTTTCTTTTCTTCTCCATTAACAACTTCACCAACACTCTTTTATCACTCCACAAAAAAGATAGAATACTCACGCACACACCATTTGCACACACTCATTTATGGTTACTGCCATACACCTCACAGAACCATACACACACCATTAGAGAACAAAAGTTTTTCCACTCAATTTCACGCACAGATGCATAGCTCCAATGCACTAAATACGCACACATAGGGGTCTTCACCACCAATTAATACGCGCACATATTCACACACAGAGTGATCGAGAAATGGACCTTTTTCCATCGAAAAACCATATCCACACACTAAATCGCACACACACACCAAAATTCTTCAAGGGAAAATTCATACTTTAAGAAGCTACTCTGAAAATCTTACTATTAGGGAAAGATACTCAAAAGTTGTTTATTTACTTTTACTAGTAGGGGGGGTTCTCTTAACCGACATAAACAATGCGAGCTACATGGAGTCCAATGTCTTGTCCTCCTAAGGAAGAAACCTCACGTTTGGGAGAGGCGTCATACTCTTGCCAAGGAGTATAACGTCAACTTAGTGATCACTATCTCGGCCTCGGGCCCATAAATCTCAATCCTACGGTGGGACGTAGTTCTGGAGTATGAAACCATAGTAGCTTACCCAACTCGGTGCTAAATACTATTCCCTTTAGTTAGCTACGCTCATCTCATGGAAATCCACTTTAAAGTAATCACATGGTTCATAAAGAACCCAACTATAAATCTGTAACCTAATTTAGTAAAGTGGATTTCAAAGCTACTATGACCATCAAGGTCAAACCTTTCTCAATAATCTTTAAATACTCAAATCACGGGTTCTTATAGCATAAAAGCTCATAAAAACTTGAATCTCAAGTAGGGCTTAGTGACCCATAATTCAATCTCAAGTTAAGGCACATTAAAATGCATACTAGATATCATAAAGATTCATAAATCATGTAGAAATCTGGCAATTTTCAGCAATATGCATTGTAATCTCAACATACTCATGTACTTCAATTTCTATAACATTGAAACTATCATAACCTCAAAAAATAATAGCATAGGGTATAAAACCATACTTCAATTTCCTAAGAAAACATGTAAAACCATAAATCCTTGTAATTAAAACAACCTTTGGGCACAAGGATGAAAGGAGTGTCCTGGTTCAAACCCCGCATACCTTGAATTAGAAGCTTTGGATGAACTCTAGCTTTTGGGACTCTATTCGTACTCTTGAATGAGGTTTCTTGAAGCCTTTGACTTAGGAATCTTGAATCTTGACTCAATTTATAAAAACTTTGGTGAGCTCTTGAGATTTTTGGAAGAGGATTTGTATGCTTAGGGTTTTTATTTTGAAGAGAATGAGGATTTAGGGCATAAAGAGCTTTGTAATACCAATTATTTTATATTTTTGGACGAATTGGGGGTAGGGTAATTGCCCAAAATACCCCTCTTTTAACCCTATGTGTAACTGGAAAAAATAACTGGGAGCCCAATTTCATGGGCCACCTCTATGCGCCACTATCGCGCTAGGCCACTGGAAATTGACTATTAAGAAATTGGGGTCCTCCGCAACGCGCCACTATCATGGAGTTTTACTGGAATTTGACAATTGTTAAATAGACCCTCTCCGCGATGCACCAAACACTAAAATGACGGTGTTTTATGACTAGAACTTAAATTAGCCATAACTTTTTGCCCGGTTGTTAGATTTGGGCAGATTTTAAATCGTTGGAAAGTTAATTAAATTTTCCACGTAATAAAAATATGAAATTAGGAAAAATCTACATGGCTTAAACGTTACCCACTTTGGAAGTCATTCCTTAACCTTCTTGAGATGAAACTAGTCTTAAGGAAAAGTTTGGAGTATTACAATTTCTCCCCCTTGGGAACATTCGTCCTCGAATGTCACTAGCTAGGCTAAGGATACGGAGAAAACTGAGTATGTAAAGCTGGAACAACTTGTTAAACTGACTCTATATCATTCTAAACTCTTGAATACCTCGGAGAATGCACGAACTTATATTAAGAATAGCTATATAGCAGAAACTTTAATTGGAAAAGGGGTTGAATTAAGGAAAAATAGTACCTTTAGCTTGATCTAAACTTACGGAGAAGAGGTGCGGGGTACTTGGATTGCATATCTGCCTCGGCTTCCCAAGTAGCACCCTCAATTGACTGGTTCCACTAAAGAACTTTGACCAATGGAACTTCTTTGCTCCTTAGTCTACGGATATGGTGGTTTAGAATCTCAACTAGAATCTCTTCAAATGAAAGACTAGTCTGAATATCTGAGCTCTCTGAAGGATCCACTACAACGGAATCACCAATATGCTTCTTAAGCATGGAGACGTGAAAGACGGGATGAACAGTTGATAGATCTGCGGGCAACTCAATTTCATAAGCCACTTTCCTAACACGACACAAAATTCTATAAAGGCCAACATAACGGGGACTAAGCTTCCCCTTTTTCCCAAACCTTTTCACCCCTTTTATGGGTGAAATTTTCAACTACATCAAATCATCTACCTCAAACTCGAGGTCCCATCTCCTCACATCTGCATATGACTTCTAAAGACTCTGAGTTGGCTTTAATCTCTCTCTAATTAGCTTAACTTTCTCCATAGCCTCAAACACTACATCAGGTCCAATCAAAGCAGCCTCACCCACTTCGAACCAACCTATGGGTAATCTATATCTCCTCTCATACAAAGCCTAAAATGGGGCCATCTGGATGCTAGAGTGATAACTATTGTTATACGCAAACTCAATCAGTGGCAATTACTTATCCCAACTACCTTTGAAATCAAGAGCATATGCTCTCAACATATCTTCCAAAGTTTCGATGGTCCTCTCAGCCTGACCATCTGTCTGTGGGTGAAAGGCAGAACTCAAATGAACTTGGATACCAAGATCCTTTTGAAAAGCTCTCCAAAGCTGAGAAGTAATCTAAGTACCCCTACCTGAGATAATAGGCAAGGGAACACCATGCAATCTGACTAACTCCTAGATATATAATCTAGCATAATCCTCAGCTGTATAAGATGTATGCACCGGTAAGAAATATGCTGACTAAGTTAATTTTTCTACAACAACCCAAATCGAATCATGATGACGGCGCAAAAGGGGTAAACTAGTCACGAAGTCCATATTCAACTATTCCCACTTCCAAGTGGGTATACCAAACTCTTGCATTACACCACCAGGTCTTTGGTACTTTACCTTAACCTGTTGGCACATTGCACAGTTTGCCATAAAATCTGCTATATCTTTCTTCATGCCACTCCACCAATAGATTTCTCATAAGTCGTAGAACATCTTAGTAAAGCCGGGATAAATTGAATACCACGCACCATGTGCTTCTTCCATAATTGTCTGCCTCAAATCACCAACACACGGAACACACAATCTATTTTGACATCTCAACACACCATCTCCCCCTTGGGAGAAAACCTCTATTTTTGGTCTTTAACTGATTCCTTCAGTTTGACCAAAATAAGATCCATGTCTTGCTTCTCCTCTACTTTCAAAACTAAAGAGGATTCGGAACTACTCTGAACCCAAACATTACCTTCAGCTGAATCAAGCAACCTAACACCCAGTCTATCGGGTCATAGGAGACACAATAGATAAGAAACCTTTAAAAAATGGCGGTAATAGACAGCTAGACCCAAGAAACCCCTAATGTCAGATGGAGAGATAGGTCTAGGCTAATTTTTTATAGCTTCTATCTTTTGGGGATCGTCTCTAATGCCTTCTACTGAAATAATATGATCTAGAAAGGTGACTGACCTTAGCCAAAATTCACACTTGCTGAATTTGGCAAAAAATTGATGATCTCTAAGAGTTTGCAAGACAATTCTAAGATGATCTGCATGGTAATTCTCAGTACAGGAGTACACAAGGATATCATCTATGAACACTATGAAATATATATCCAGATAATGTCTGTATTCGATTCATGAGGTCCATGAAAGCTGCTGGAACATTGGTTTGCCTGAAAGACATGACTAGAAACTCAAAGTGACCATAGCGGGTTCGGAAGATTGACTTTTGAATATCGCATTCCCTCACTTTAGGCTGATAATAGCCGAATCTAAGATCTATCTTGGATAAATAATTTACACCTTGTAATTGATCAAACGTCATCAATTCTAGGGAGAGGGTACTTATTCTTGACCATAACCTTATTAAGCTGGTGATAGTCAATGCACATATGCAAAGAACCATCTTTCTTTCACACGAAAAGGATGGGTGTGCCCCAAAGAGAACATTGGGCCTTATAAAACCTTTATCTAAAAGATCTTTGAGTTGCTCTTTTAATTCTTTAAGTTTTGCGGGTGCCATACAGTATAGAGGAATAGAAATAGGCTATGTATTGGGAAGAAGTTCAATCTCGAAATCTATCTCTCTATCGGGAGGTACCCCTAGGAGATCTTCCGGAAAAAAATTCGAAAACTCATTAACTATACTGCTTACCTGAATAGTTGGGGTCTTCAACTTAGTGTCTTTAACTCTAACTAGGTGATAGATGCAACCCTTGGATATAAGCTTTCTGGATTTGAAATAGGATATAAAATGACTCTTGGGAGATGTAGAATTCCCAGACCACTCAAAAACCAGTTGTAACGCCCCGAATTTGATACCCAAAATGCTACATGGTGCCCATGACCCTGAAGGACCACAAGCTAACCCATGAATGATATCTGTACATGTATACTGCATAATATACCATAAAATATGGAAACATGAACTGAAAGGCCATAAGGTTCAAACTGTAACATAATATCTAATTAAAATAAAACATCCAAGTGGGGTATAAAATACCCAAAACAAAACTGACATAAGCTATCTGAACATACTATAGTCTGTAAAGCCTCTAAAACATGACTGTCTAAATAAGGAGTTGATGGGACATCTCCCCAACTAACTCCAACTAATAAACTAATTAATAAGATATTAGAGAAATAATTATGTCCTCGGAGGATGAGGACTCACTGCTAACTCTGAATGCTGAACTGGGATGCTACTGATACTCTGAAGCTCGTGTCTCTTAACTTATGGTATAAGACACCATAGCGCAAATGCGTTTGTAAGACTGAATATACTGGTATACATGTGAGGTAGGCTAAATGCATGGGGTTCATATGCATGAACAATAATAATAATAGACTGACTATCATGAACATAAACATACATGTATGAGACAGAGAAACTGACACTGATACTGTGAAAATCATGATTTCTGAATTTGAATTCTGATAACATAAGTGAATGTATCTGACAGTCCTGATTCTAATGGAACTATCTGAGTTACGTACTAAGCTGAGTTGACTGTATTTGACAGTCCTAAAATCTGAAGAACTATCTGAGTTCTTTTACTGATACTGAAACTGTGAGAAGTAGTCATCTAACCAACATGCCCCATATGCACTATATTAGCTGAACTGAGGTCCAATCTGTGCCCTGATTGGAAGGGTGTCAATACCGCACCACTGGTAAGGACAACATGTAAGTAATACCCTGCCACTGGTAAGGACAATATGTGAGTAACCCTCATATAATAGGTAAATCTAGTGAGAATGATGAGAACCCTCATATAATAAGTTAAGCCACTTTATCTACCCTCATATAGCAAGATATGATGTATCAACCTATGTTGGCTACATAGTTCTGGAATGTAAAGATTGCTTCTAAGAATCACACCCTCATATAATAGGTGAGTTTCCATCCTTAGGTTCACTCAGTGCTAATTTCTACTCCCATCTGAATAGAAACTGAACATGATTTATTGAATTGAACATGGACTGAGTTACTGAATTCCGTTATCTGGCAGAATACTATTGATATCTGGCAACTGACTAAGTTTATGAGATCATGGAGATTTCCTGAGTCATAAGATTGTATGAAGTCTGAGGATCATAGCTTGACTGAGAATATCGTGAAAACATGACATGGCTCTAGGCACACAACTAATGTTTCAGGTATAAGTACCCCCACTCAAGGGAAGGAAACTAACATAGCATGACTTACTTGAAAACATGTCAAACATCATAATCCATATTTCATTTATTGAAGCATTTCAACAAACATGTGATATGCATAAACTTGTACATACATGGGGATGTCATGATATCATACTAATTGGACACTTTTCCTTCACATAGGCATTACATCAAACACATGATAGGCATAGTATGTGTAAACAACATTTTACAACAATTAAACATCATGCTTCAATTCTAATATCATCATTCAAGGGTTTAATTATAGGTTTACATGAATCTATATCTATACTAATCAAACCAACATAAAATTCATCCCCCAACATGGAATAGAATTCAATTACTCATTATCAACATGAACAAGAGCAGCCAAATCATGAAATTCATAAAGGAAATCCATAAACTTGAACTTAGAAAAAGGATTCTTAGCTTCATAAAGAAAAGGAGTCCATGAATGAACACTATGCATACTTGGGTTGAGCTTCTTGAAGTTCTTGAACTTGAAGAATTGGAATCCCTTAGTTCTTGAAAAAGATTGGATTTTGTTCTTGGGGATTTTTAGAGAGAGATCCTAATTTTGTTGTTATTGAAATAATAATGACTAAATGAGTTGGGGTAGGATATAACAAGGTATATATAGGCGGGTGGTAAATGACCAAAATACTCCTGTTAAAATGACTTAAAATAACTGAACGGTTTGTGCGACGGTGGGGTGCGACGCTCCATCACTGGGTGACGGTCCATCGGACTGACCGTCGGAATAAAACCAGAACTGGGACTTACTACCATGGAGCGATAATGGGGTGCGATGGTCCATCACTAGGTCGACGGTCCATAGGACCTCTCCATCGTACTTAAACAGAAAACTAATTCACTACCTTGATATGACGGTGGGGTGCGATGGTCCATTTCTGGGTTGACGGTTTATTGGAACTCACCATCATACTCATCTAGAGAGTTGTCTCCCTTCCTTGATACAACGGTCATGGTCGACGGTCCGTCTCTTCCTTGATAAAAAAAAAGCCATGTGTTCAAATGGATTCATACTTAAAAGTATGTGTCTAATATTTTGAGATGATTTCAAGCTAAGAAAATGTATGAGTATTACGACGACTCATCTGGAAATTGGAACTTAACCACATAAGTATGATAGTCTATAAATGCATAACAGGAATGGATTCAACATATACCCAAGATAAGATCAAAATCGATTATGTCTAACTCTATCAAATAAGCAAATATGACCTTATGAAGAGTAGTAACGGGATACTTTTTGTAAACTTACTTAGCAATAATTACCTCACCTACTGGGGTAGAAGCTATGGTAGGCTCAGGAATCTTTTCGAGACTCATTTCAAAATTCACAGCAATTAACGGGGCATATAAGAGAAACTTGACCCAGGGTTCAACAACACATTAACATCAAAGTGAAAGATACGAAGCATACCAGTAACAACGTCTGGAGAATCCTCCTACTTCTGGCAGGATGTCAAAGCATAGAATTTATTCTGGCGCTGACCCCCAGCAGTACTGGATGAAACGCCCTGAGGAGGGTCCGGACGGCCTAAAAGAGCTGGTGCACTAGTAGCTTGAGTCCGAGGTTGGGTATCTCTATTCCCCTGTCTAGCATGAGGGCACTCTCTAGGTCTGTAGTCCATCTTTCCACAACCAAAACAGCCCCTCTGATCTACTAAGCACTTACCGTGATGGTCCTTACCATACTTAGAACATGTAGAATAACGAGGTCTGTTACTTACACTGTTCTGGGACCTAGACATAGAAGACTTATTTCCTTGGTCCTGCTTGTTTCTGAGTGTAGGAGAACTAGCTAATAAAGGCACTGGCATAGATGAAAAATTCTAAAATTGGGGTCGGTTCTCTCCATGGGATCTAGTCTGGCCATGCTCAAACTATTTCGATCTAGCCCTCTTATTTCCCCTTACTCTATCTCTCTCCCTTATCTTATCTGGCTCAATATCTTGAGTGTGCATCATCAGTTTGGACAAATATATATCCCTATTGAGCATAGCAGTCCTACACTCTTTCAGTACCAAACCATACATGCCAGTCACGAATTTACTCATACTAGATTGAGTGCCAGCTACCAAGTCAGGAGCATACTCAGCTAATTGGTTGAACTTGAGGCAACGCTCCTTAACAGTCATAGAGCCTTGCCTCAGGTTTATAAACTCCTCTATCTTCGCTTTCCTCATATCAAGCGGAAAGAAATTGTCCAAGAATGCATTTGGAATACCTGCCAAGTCATAGAAGTAGCATCCTCCCCTCTATTCTTCCTCCATGCAACAATCCAGTCATAAGCAATATCTTTCAGCCTATAAGAGGCTAGCGCTACACTCTCTTTCTTAGAAATATGCATGACTTGGGTGATCTTCTTCACCTCCCTAAGACTGTGGGTCCTCACCTGCCTTTGACCTATAAAACTCTGAGGGATTCATCCTCATGAAATCTCAAATCTGGGGTGCAGCTAAATCACCTCCTTGCTGGTGTGAAACTGCAGCCTGGTTATTGGCATGAACATTAGCGGTGACTGCCTAGGCTAGTTCCTGAAAAACTGGCCAAAACTCAGCATGAGACACATTTTCATTCAGGGGATCAGCCGGTGGAGGTGACTGATCTACAATCCTATAGGCATTAGCTCTTTGAGGAGGCATTTTCTGTAATAAAAGAGCACAAATTAATAGTGGATAGAGACAGTTATAGGCATGATATATTCTAAAATAAAGAGATTACCTTTCCTAAAATGTCTCGTAGCCTCTTGCTCATAGATGTGGTGCATTACACACCGATGATCAAAACTCTGCGTAACGTGGCTTGTCAGACTCCCTAGGACTTCTTACACCTAAGGCTCTGATACCAAGTTTGTAAAGACCCGAAATCTCATCCCTAGACATCACATAGTGCTTAAGGATATAAGTAGCCCTAAGCTAACCCTTTGAGCCTGCTACTTCTCCCAACACTTACTTTTTAGGACAAATATAGCAAAATAAGCACACTGTCATAGCATATCTCAACTGAAATAACGAAATAATACTATTCAAATAGCAATATACTAAAAAGTCTAAAACATCACTGATAGTCTAGTCTGACAAAGCCACTACTACTTAATAAAAGAGTCATTGGGACAGACCCCTAACTAACTCGAACTGATCTAAAAGTAATGCTCAAAACACTATTAAAGCGAAAAAGCTGCAGACATGGGTCCTCGAACCTTGAGGACTCACCAAAGATAAAGATGTAGATGAGATGCTCGAAGATTATTATTGTTGCTCAGACTGAGAACCTAAACCTACATTATAAGACAATGTAGCACACAGACATATATGTGGATCAGTACTTTGAGGATGCACTAAGCATATGGGGCTGTATGCAATACTTAAAAAAAATATTCTCAATTTTTATAAAATCATGCATCCTGATATAATTGACTCACAAATCTTGAACAATCTTAAAAAAATATATATCTCGTAAATTATGAATAATGGAACACATAGTATAAATCTCATGAGTCAAGATGCTATTTCTGAAATTTGTAGTTCTGTTCCTTTCTCCAAACATATAGACTAAAGTGGTAAAGTGCTCACCTCTGCATCTGAGAGATAAGACTAAAATTTTTAAAATGAAATCTAAAGTAACACATCAATTAAATAAGTTTTTGAGCCTTTACACTGAGTATCTAAAAATCTTTACTGATCAGGATAACTTTCCAAGCCTTAGGGAAAATAACTCATCTCAAGGAACATACTTTACTTTAGAAACTGATTATTTACACTTACTAGTAGGGAAAACTACTTTATTCAAGGGAAAATTTATACTTTAAAAAGCTACTCTGAAAATCTTACTATTAGGGAAAGATACTCAAAAGTTGTTTATTTACTTTTACTATTAGGGGGGTTCTCTTAACCGATATAAACCATGCGTCTTGTCCTCCTAAGGAAGAAACCTCACATTTGGGAGAGGCGTCATACTCTTGACAGGGAGTATAACCTCAACTTAGTGATTACTATCTCGGACTTGGGCCCATAAATCTCAATCCTATGGTGGCACGTAGTTCTAAAGTATGAAATCATAGTAACTTACCCAACTCGTTGCTAAATACTATTCCCTTTAGTTAGCTACGCTCATCTCATGGAAATCCACTTTAAAGTAATCTCATGGTTCATAAAGAACCCAACTATAAATCTTTAATCTAATTTATTAAAGTGGATTTCAAAGCTACTATGACCATCAAGGTCAAACCTTTCTCAATAATCTCAAAATACTCAAATCACGGGTGCTTATAGCATTAAAGCTCATAAAAACTGAAATCTCAAGTAGGGATTAGTGGCCCATAATTCAATCTCAAGTTAAGACGCATTAAAATGCATACTAGATATCATAAAGATTCATAAATCATATAGAAATTTGGCAATTTCCAGCAATATGCATTGTAATCTTAACATACTCATGTACTTCAATTTCTATAACATTGAAACCATCATAACCTCAAGAAATAATAACATAGAGTATCAAACCATACTTCAATTTCATAAGAAAACATGTAAAACCATAAATCCTTGTAATTAAAACAACCTTTGGGCACAAGGACGAAAGGAGTGTCCTTGTTCAAACCCCATATACCTTGAATTAAAAGCTTTGGATGAACTCTAGCTTTTGGGACTCTATTCATACTCTTGAATGATGTTTCATGAAGCCTTTGACTTAGGAATCTTGAATCTTGACTCAATTTATAAAAACTTTGGTGAGCTCTTGAGATTCTTAGAAGAGGATTTGTATGCTTAGGGTTTTTGTTTTGAAGAGAATGAGGATTTAGGGCATAAAGAGCTTTGTAATACCAATGATTTTATATTTTAGATGAATTGGGGGTAGGGTAATTGCCCAAATTACCCTTCTTTTAACCCTTGGCGTAACTGGAAAAATATAACTGGGAGCCCAATTTCATGGGCCTCCGCAATGCGCCACTATTGCAGAGCTCCACTGGAATTTGTCAATTGTTAAATAGACCCTCTCCGCGATACGCCACACACTTAAATAACGGTGTTTTACGACTAGAACTTAAATTAGCCATAACTTCTTGCCTGATTATTAGATTTGGGCAGATCTTAAATCGTTGGAAAGCTAATTAAATTTCCCACGTGATAAAAATATGAAATTAGGGAAACTCTACATGGTTGAAATATTACCCACTTTGAAAGTCATTCCTTAACCTTCTAGAGACGAAATTAGGCTTAAGGAAAAGTTTAGGGTATTACATATGTATACTTGATTGATTGTCTTGTTTTCAGGATATAGATATCCTTGAAAAGTCTTATGAATTGCACTTATAGTTATGCTATCGCTTGACTAATCGATTAGTTCACCAAGCGAACCTTTAATTATGTTACCACTCTTTCCATAAACCAAGTCTAATGATTAAGCTAATGCTTATGTGAATGATTTCCCTTTTGGGGTTAGTATTGTGAAATATGGGAATAAAAGAGTTGATTAGCAAGCATGACCTTGACTTATAATTGACTTTCTAATAAATGTGATAACCTTGAAAAAGTGGTGACAGCGTATATCATTTAGATATTCATGCTTATGGATCTACTTATATTATATAGTGATGACTAATTGTAATGTATGATGATATGTGTTATCTTGCATCACTTATACTCTATTATTGTGGATTTTACATGTTCATTAATTTTACTACATATGTATGTGATTGTTGTTTATCTTGGGAGATGTGCAAATGATATGATGATGCTCGGAGGATATGTTGATAAATGATGATTCCTGATTAATTTATAAGGGGTAATGATGTTATGATAATACCCGGTGAATCCTTATGTTGATGTTATGATGATGCCTGCTTTATATTCGGAGAATATGTTGATGTTATAATAATGCTCGGTTAATTCGAAAGAGGTAATGATGTTATGATGATACCCGGTGAATCCATAGGATATGATGATGTTATGATGATATCCGGTGAATCCATCGGATATGATTATTTTATGATGATGCTTAGTGAATTTGAAGGATATAATGATGTTATGATGATGCCCGGTGAATTCGGAAGATATTTTGATATTATGATAATGCCTGGTTAATCCGGAAGAGGTAATGATTTTATGATAATACCCGGTGAATCCGGAGGATATAATAATGTTATGATGATGCCCGGTGAATCTGAGGGATATGTTGATGTTGTGATGACTCTCGATTAATCTGGAAGAGATAACAATGTTATGATGATACCGTGTGTGGTGAGTATATATATGAATATATGGACATATATGGGGTTATGCCATGTGTGGCTAAACCCATTTGTGTACTGGGGACATGATTCCTTCCTTGTTAGATTATTAATCATTCTTCATCACTAATCACTAGTTAAGAGGTGTCACCTGTATTAATTCTAATTATTTACTAGAAGTGGATTATATCGAGTATTGGGTTAAGGCTAATTGATATGTGTAATCTTGTGTAGAACTAAGGGCTCACCTAGTAAATCTACTTGACTTGGATAAATGGTCATGTTATGAAATTTCGCCTAATAAAGTGGCTTATGTGATAACTAGTTGTCTCTAATAAATGACTATGACTTGTGGACTAGAATCCTAGTATATTAGTTGGTGGACCTTACTTGGTTAAAATATGAAAACTAGAGCTTAAGGTTGTAACATGCCTAATGATATTGGACTTAGTATTATATGATGAATAGTTAATTTGAAATCTAGCATGTGACGCCGTGGTTGCTTAATTGACAACTTATATAATGAGGATGTTAACTAGAAAATGGCCTTGAGATAGATGAATAAATAATAGTGTTGGTAACTTGTAGCTTTTCCTTATGTGATGACTAGTAAACTATAAGACTTGTAAACTAGTGTTTCATGGATATGGAGATTAGCTAATATAGACTAGACTTGGATCTCATCAATGAGATAGAGAATAAGTAACTATATAACTATGCTATGGTGATATCGTTTTCGTTGTGCTAAATTAAAGAATTGATAATGATTGTAGACCTCGATAAGAAGCTATGGTGGGAATATGTAACTCGCAGTTTTGGTGAGTTGCTTGTGTAGTTGTGCCTTGATATATTTATAGATTGATCTTTTGGTGTACTCTCCGGTGGTATGGGATACCGTGACGAGTTCTTTATGGTGGTCTTTTGTGTGTATTTCCCGATGGTATACGACATTGTGGTACATTCTTGTGCTTTATATTCTAATGATGGATGGTGTTGATTATGCTAAGTACATGGCTGTTATTGTATATATGTGGATTTACGCTTCCGAAATGATTACTCATTTTTATGACAATTATGGTATATATTGATATGATACGTTAATCTATTGCCCTAGTAGATTAGTTATTTTATACAGTGATATTGAAGAAGAATCAGGTTCAATCCTATACCTTGACTTTAAGTTATTGTCTTACTTTATATTGTCCTTATATTATAACTTAGCTCAGTCGGTCGATGATGCCTACTGAGTACCCGTGTTTTGGTACTCATACTACACTTCTATACTTTTTTGGTTAAGACCCAAGTTCTAATTGTCGTTGTTGAGTTGAGATCGTGTCGTGTTGATCATCAGGAGATAGGGTAAGCTCTTAGAGTTCAAGTTGTCCTTTTTCCCCTCTATCCTTATTCTATCTATTGTATTCGAGACAAATGTATAAGATGATTTAAGACTATTTAAGTTTATTAGACTTCTAGTTGTAATTTTGGTTGTCGGATTTAGATTTGCTCTTGTACTTATACTATCAAGTCGTGGGATTGGTATTAATGTCAGTTGTTTCTTTTGTAGAATATTGTTGTTGTATTGTGTTCCTATATAGGGTCCGTGTTGGATGTTTCCACCAAGGTAACCCATTGTATTAGCTCCAGGTTATGGTGTTAGCTTGCCTACTGGTGGGTTATGGTAGGTGTCATCATAACTCGAAAATCAGTTCGTGACACCCTTACACCTGTCTTTCTCCATATCCCGCTAACATATAACTCTTTAATCAATCTAAACCTCCTTGTTAAATTCACCACCCAAGGTAATATAACAAGTCCGTCCTTAATAAGAATTACAATACAATTTTAAGCGGTCAAGACTTAACAAAAATACAACGCCACAAGTTAATATATACTCAACCAATATTCGTTTAGCACACCCAGTATCGAATAAGCGATATAGGATATTCAATCAAAAAGTTAACAAAATTATCACCAAATCAAGTTCACCCAACCTTAGTTAGAACAAGTCAAGAGATAAAAGTCAAGTCAACCATAACCTAGTCAACCACTTGACTCTACAAATATCTAAGGCACCAAACCATGATTCAAATGATAGCATTCCCAATTTATATGACAAGCAATTGAACCACATAAAAATTTTAATTATATCAATATGTAAATATAATCCCTGGTTCTCTCATGGAACTGTCAAACTCACTTGTCCCTCGAACATACATGCTATAGGTGATGCATCCATCCTCTAGACATGACCTACAAGGGATAAATTTTGTTCATGTACTAAATTTCAGGTATAAGTGTATATCAACCTTATTTCACCAATATATAGTGAGAACATTTCAAATATCAAAACATTCCACATTTAGCAATGAGATAGGTCAAAATCATACATTAATGTAAAAATCATTTGCAATGATCATACCAAAAAGATGTACTAACAAGCCCCATAATAAAGTAGTTAACGTGCACATGTAGCACAAATGAATTTAAACTACAATACCATCACCTAAGCTACCAGTTATGGCCTTAATCAAAACACATCCATAACACTAGGTCCTGAAAACTATAGTAAAGATTACTAACCAAGATCATCCAAAAACTACAGTAAAGATTACATGGTGATATCCTTTTTCTTAAAACTAACTAATAAGCGGTAATTCGTACTTCTCACTATCCCGATTATGAGTCTACGATAGAGAACCATTCATATCAAGGCATAAATTAGCATGACATGACAATGTATATAAACAACCTATAATAGTATGTTACTTGAATCCTAATAAATTTTAGGCGTCCTAACTATGTGCCCGAAGGTCTAGATATGAAATCTCCTGTCCATCTATAGTACAATCTTGCTCTCTAACTAGGGTTTAAGTTATAATTAACCTTAGCTTACATGAATATCGATTAGCTGTAGGAAGGATAAGCAATGTGAAATCCAACCTTACCAAGATCGCAGACATGTTAATCCTTGAATATCTATAGGTTTGCACACATTCGTATCTCTTTATCCTCTTCTACATGGTTTCAAGATAAGAGAGGTAGCCTTAATAATTTTGGGAGCCTCCCATGTTGTTGATTCAATCACTATGGAGAAAAAAATAAAACCCTCTTAAGTTGATATTTTGATCTATGTCATCCCGTTATACACCGCTATAGCAGCACCACTATAATGGAATAAATTTCACTATAGCAAGCTAACATCAGTCCAATCCAACTCCTTTAAGTTCCAAAATTTTAACATAAATGGCCCCGCAAAATCTTACTAATAAAATTCTGATAATATCCGCACACCGCACTAATATAGAGGCTTCTAATAACAACGGCTTAGGTAGTTACTACTATGCTACACTTCACCCTAAAAATTTCTCAATAATTACTGGTTTGAACTGCACCAAAAACAAGGAGACTTTTTTATTTTATTAATAGAGTTACCCAATAGATACTTGATCGGTATTTTAATTGTGTTAATTTGATTTCAAAATAACAGTTGTATATTGCATTAGATGATAAAATATGAGGGAAGGGCAATGATGATGATGAATTGAAGTTTTTTATTTTGTATTTCATACACAAATTTTTGTTATCAAATATCATGTCGAGTACAAGTATACCACATCTCCATTTTGATTTGATTGAGAATGGTCAGCATGAGCATTTTTCATGGGGATCTATATTATTTGATGTATTGGATAAAAGTATAACCTAGAAGTTGACCACATGGTAATCATACTTGATCTAAGTCATGACACTCACTATGCAAGTGTGGTTGTATGAGTATTGCTCCCATGTTGATCCAAAGGCTGCTTCTAAGTGGACAATCTAATTCCCTAATTGATAAAGTGGAAGACATATGCACTTTGTTCCCGATTTGATGTTCTTATGGTTAATATGTTCAGTGAAAAAAAAGTAAGGTTTGTTTGTCTTTTATTTTAATCTACTGTATTTTATATTTACTTATATACATTTGTATTTGTACATAAAATATAATTTTTATGTATATTTAACATTGTAATATACGTCGAAACATTGAGCCAACGGCGAGGGAACTTGAAATCTTTCAATTACCTCAGTAGGTTCAAGTTGTATCTGAACCTCATTATAAAACAGTCATAAAAGTAGCCCCATCATGAAGAAAATGAAGTAGAAACCACCTAATGTTGGGGTTTAACAAATACAAAAAAGACAACTGAAGTCATCCATAAAGCAAGTTATTGCACAAATACCAACAAGGACACCACCGACGCATGCTGCAAAATCACCTAGGATTAAGACATCAATATTTAAATTGATCCTCGTACAAGTGATGGTATCTCCAAACAAACATCCATCAAGCAAACTCCAAGGGAAATTTCTATTTCCGTCCATTCTAGCGTATCATCTTCAAGCAATCCTGAAGATGTAGTCATTTTGAAGAAACTCTTTGACTTATTCAATGACGAGGCAGACTTGGTTATATATATGTGTGTATATATATGTGTGTGTGTGAGAAAGAGAGAGAGAGATATTTTTTTACTCATTGATTTGCTTTAAAACAAGTGTGAGAGGAATTGAAAGACATTTAAAATTTAGTAACAAGCAAGTTAAATCTTATTTTGAATGCAATCAAGGGCAACAAAACTGGAGATAAGGTATGACATTTAACATTCATATACATATATTAATTAGTTGAGTTATTTTTCATATACAAATACATATGTATATGTATGTATTTGTATAGACTGTCATTATATACAATTCTCTAACAGAATCTGTATTTGTATTCATAGCAACTATCTTAAGGGATGAAATCGGACCAACCACATCATATGGCTTACGTTGGCGTACAAACATCACCTTAACATTCTAGTTCCAATAAATATGACAGGCACAACAGTACATGGTCAGAAAAAAAATTGTGTGATCAGGAAAAAAAATAATCATGATGGAGAGATAAACATTCAGTTTATACATATCTAATATATATAAATAGATTTATAAACGAAATAGACATAAATATTCTTTAACTTTTTGTTTGTTTATGTATGTGAAAAGGTAATACTGATTCATAATTAGCCCCACCAAAATTCTTATTGAGCCACCAAAAGTTGTATCTGATTTACAATTCTCCATTTCAACGAATTATTATAAAGCATCATACAAAAAAATAAATGTCAAATTCGCCGTTGTGAATCACCGGTATGAAAAAGAAGAATAACTGATATGAAAAAAAAAAGAATAATTACTCTTGGATCTCATTACTCAAATTATTAAGAAATGTTACATCATTCTCCTTTTACAGGTACTAAACACTACAAAAAAGTGTGAAACAATTTTTTCTATTTCACAATTCTTCATTCCCGATGAGCTACTTTCAAGCCTCAATCTGGAGAGAAGTGTGACATAGATCCATCAGTTAAGTAGAAGAACAAAATTGTGTACCAACTGTAAGGAATAGCCATCCTTCCGGATGGAATGAATCACCATACACCATGAAATTTGGTTCAAAAGCTGCTAACTACAATCATCACTTTATTTGTATATTTTTTTTGAAGTATTATAATTCTGTAAATATGTATTTATATATTTAACTGTTATAATATACATACATACATGCATACATACATGTAATTATGTATGTATGTGTGTATGTATGTGTGCATTTTTATATTTTTATCTATATTTTGTACGTCTAACTAACTATGCTAATATATTTGTATATATAATGATGACATACATACATTTATGTATTAGTAACAGTTATGTATTTGTACTATCAACATTTGTGTATGTACTTGTTTTTATAAATATTTTATATTTCACTGTATGTATATCTGTTAGTTAACTTTGTGCATTTTGTATTTGAATTATATTAAAGGTACTCCATCAATATCACGACATACATTCAAATAGAAGTGTAACGCCCCAAAATATCATCCCGAGACGCCACACGGTACCCAAGGCTACACGTAACCTCAAGCTAACCCTTTAAGCCAAAACACTATCCTTGGGTTCCAACACAACAACATACAAGCTATGCTAAGGATATATATATAAGTACATATCATATCACATCACACATGGCACGGAATATCGTTAGACTGTACATATATGGAATGTCTATACACAAACCAACCCAACAATACACTAGTCTGACATAGCCTCTGTACAGCAAAATCAACGAGCCATTGGGACAAAACCCCAACTGACTCAACAAACCAAAGGGATCACAAAACAACAACACCAAAACTAGCAACATGATCTTCGAACAATGAGAACTTACCATTGAAGGAATGTAGATGCGGCACTCGAATCGGAGTACCTGAACCTACATCATGGTAAGAATATAGCTCATAGAGAAATATGTGGGTCAGCGCAAGATACGTACTGAGTATGTGGGGGCGCATGCAAAATTTAAATAATATCATAAATTTCGTAAAAACGTACATACGGACCATAATGACACACCTGGCTTGCGTGACATTGAATCATGCAACTCATAACATCTTAGATAGGAAATGTAGGAGAAAAATCTCATAAATCATTATAGATCATCATAGGCAACTTGACTTACCACATCAAAACTCGAAGTGACTCGGTATTTCAATAAACATGACTATTATGGACAGTGGATTTTCCTATAACCGACAACCCCACGTGAGCTATGTGAAATACCAACGTTTGAAACCTCCATTGGAGGGAGCGTCATACTCTTTGCCAGGGAGTACGACCTTAAAACTGCAATAATCACAATCGGGCTCTCTAGCCAATAATATCATCATCAAACAACCCTACGGTGGCACATAGGTTTGGGGAAATACCAAATTTCTCTCTTGGTGCTAAGTACTACTCCCAGACAAGCTCAGAACGCGTTAGAAAATCCACCACAACATCACAAGGGTCTATCATAAAGAACAAATCAAATCTCTTTCTCATTTATCAAATCATATCAATTTGTGGATTCCTAACTCAACACGTTTTAGCTCAAAACATTTTAATCTTCCTCAACATTAACAAGGTATCAATGCATTGAACCATAAATGACTCGACATTTGGACAAGGATATGAAGACTCAATACATAATATTTTCAACAATTTAACACATCAAAACCATCCGGAAAATACCAAGACTCATTGCAACTTCAATATCAACATTTCTCAATTTGCCATCCAACTCTCATTTAAAGGTACTTGAGACATCAACCCATAGTAGGGATATAGAATTTCCAATATCAATTATAAATTTATAATAAGAAAATAGTGAAATGATAGTATAAATCAAGGCTTAACAAATTAAATCATCATACTCTCAT
>NC_061117.1:12616428-12623927 GCF_002878395.1 Capsicum annuum
AAATACCATGACTCATTGCAACTTCAATATCAACATTTCTCAATTTGCCATCCAACTCTCATTTAAAGGTACTTGAGACATCAACCCATAGTAGGGATATAGAATTTCCAATATCAATTATAAATTTATAATAAGAAAATAGTGAAATGATAGTATAAATCAAGGCTTAACAAATTAAATCATCATACTCTCATAATCCAATACTTTTTGGACATAATTCCATCTCAATATCATACACATATCGGATGACATAATCCCATAGCTCATGGACAATAATATAAGATATAAAATCACATTTTTAATTCATGGTAAAACATGTAAAATCTGATGTCAATGTAATTAAACAAAAATACCGGGCACAAGATCGAAAGGATAATCTTGTTCAAAGCGCCACATACCTAAAAATGGAAGATGAATATGAACTTCCGTCTCCGAAACTTTATTCACGAAAATAAATGGTGCTTCTTGAAGCCCTTAACATGATCAACTCGAATTCCAAATCAATTTGAAATTTCTACGATTCAATCAAGAGACATAGAAGGATGATATTTGGAGTAGTAGGGTTGGGGTTTGAGCCTTAGGAAATTTTGGAGAAAAATGAGCTATTGAATGCTCTTAATGGACTTAAATCCATGGATTATCCGGATGGATTGGAGTGGGAATTATCAAAATACCCTTAAAAATCAAATAATGTCAAATCTGTCCTTTGGTGGACTGTTTTGATAGGCTGAAGTAGATCGACCATAACTTTTTGCTCCGATGGCTAAATTGGATGAAACCAATTTCATTGAAAAGAGGACTTTCATATCTTTCTGTTGATATATAGTATCTCACCCAGATCATTATGTACAAGGAGTTATGATTATTCGAAGTTGACCCTAAAATTCGTCTGGCCTTAATGTTTTTTTCCTGCACATTTACTGTTCACCACTATTCACGGTTAGATCGGTATGATCATAACTCATCGCTCGAGTGTCCTTTTTGGATGATCCACATCTCATTAGAAAGCTTATTCGATGCTCTATCCGATGAAGGATTGAATATCCATAAATTCCACATAGAAAAATATTAATCATGATAAAGAACAGAATTCAACACATTTTCGTCCAAGATCTTAACGGAAAATTTTTCCGGGGCATCACATCATCTCCCCCATGGAAACATTCTTCCTCAAATGTTGATAGGTAGGTCAAGAATACTATGAAAATGAGTATATAGAGAAAAATCATCTTGCCCAAGCATATACTCCATTCTAGATTTTTTTTGGATATCGTAGAAAATACACAAGCCAAGATAAACATAGCAATAAGGATTAAATCAAAAGAGAACGATACCTTTGACATGCTCAGGATTCGTAGGAAAGAGGTGGGGATATTTGGCACGTATATCCGCTTCGGCTTCCGAAGTAGAACTCTCCACGGATTGATTTCGCCAAAGCACTTTAACCAAAGGAACTTCCTTGTTTCTTAGCCTATGAACTTGAAAATCAAAAACCTCAACCAGAATCTCTTCATATGAAAGACTATCTTGAATACCCGAGCTTTCGAAAGGATCAATAAGAACAGAATCACCAATAGACTTATTAAGCATAGAAACATGGAAAATCGGATGGACGTTAGATAACTCTGCGGGAAATTCAGCCTTATACGCTACATTCCCAATGCGATCCACAATCTTATAGGGACCAATGTAATGGGGACTTAGTTTCCCTTTCTTCCCAAATCTCTTCACCCCTTTCATGGATGAAACTTTCAAGTACACTAAATCACCAACATCAAATTCAAGGTCTTTTCTCCTTACATCTGCGTATGATTTTTGATAACTTTGGGTAGTTTTCAACCTTTTCCGAATTAACTTAACCTTCTCCATGGCCTTGAACACCACATCCGATCCAGTCACGGCAGCCTCACCAACTTCAAACCAACCAATGGGTGATCTAAACCTTCTACCATACAAAGCTTCAAACGGGGTCATTCCAATAGTAGCATGAAAACTGTTATTGTAAGCAAACTCGATTAATGCTAAGTGCTCATCCTAACTACCTTTAAAATCAAGCACACAAGCCCTCAACATATCTTTTAAAGTCTGAGTGGTCCGCTCGGCCTGACCATCTATTTGAGGATGGAAAGCAGAACTTAAACGAATTTGGGTACCGAGACCCTTCTAGAAAGATTTCCAAAACTGAGAGGTAAACTGAGTACCTCTGTCAGAAATAATAGCCAAAGGGATTCCATGAAGTCTCACAAGTTCCTGAATATATATTCTAGCATAATCTTCAGTTGTATATGATGAATGCACAGGCAAAAAATAAGCTTATTTCATCAGCCGATCTATGACAACCCAAATCGAATCATGATGGAGACGAGAAGGAGGCAAACCAACTATGAAGTCCATATTCACTTCTTCCCACTTCCAAGTAGGAATGCTAAACTCTTGCATCACGCCACTGGGCCTTTGATGCTCTATTTTAACCTGTTGACACGTGGAACACTTCGCCATAAATTTTGCGATGTTCCTCTTCATACCATTCCACCCATAGATTTCCGGCAAATCATGGTACATCTTGGTATCACCAGGATGGATGGAGTATTGCGTGCCATGCACTTCCGCCATTATCCTCTGCTTTAAGTTATCAATATCAGGAACACATAATCTTTCTCGGAGTCTCAAAACGCCATCTCCCCCTTGGGAGAAAACCTCCACCTTTTAGTCTTTAACTGAATCTTTTAACCTGACCAAGGTAGGATCCCTGTTTTTCTTCTCTTTCACTTCCAAAACTAAAGAGGATTCGGAACGGCTTTGCACTTCTATACTACCCTTAGCATCACCAAACAACCTAACCCCCAATCTAGCCAAATGATGTACCTCACGGGCCAACTCCTTCTTACCAATCTCCATATGTGCTACGCTATCCATGGACTTCCGACTAAGGGCATCTGCTACTACATTGGCCTTGCTCGGATGATATAGCATGCTCATATCATAATCTTTCAACAGTTCTAACCATCGTCTCTGCCTAAGATTCAACTTCTTTTGGGTGCATACGTACTGCAAGCTCTTATGGTCCGTGAAGACGTCGACATGGACACCATACAAATAATGTCTCTAGATTTTCAAAGCAAAAACCATGGCAGCTAATTCAAGGTCATGGGTAGGATAATTCTTCTCGTGAGGCTTTAGCTGCCTGGAAGCATAAGCTATAACCTTGCCCTTTTGTATCAATACACAACCCAAACCGACTCTGGAAGCATCGCAATACACCACAAAACCATCAACACCGCCAGACAAAGTCAACAGAGGGGCTGAAGTGAGTCGAGTCTTCAACTCCTGAAAACTCTTCTCGCAACATTTGGACCACAGGAACTTTACTTTCTTTTGGGTCAAATGGGTCATAGAAGACGCAATAGATGAAAACCCTTCAACAAAATAACGATAATAACAAGCTAGACCCAAGAAACTTTAGATATCAGAAGGATAAATAGGTCTAGGCCAACTCTTTATAGCCTCTATCTTTTGAGGATCAACTCTAATACCTTCGGAAGAAACAACATGAACCAAGAAGGCTATAGATTTCAGCCAGAACTCACACTTACTGAACTTAGCATACAACAGATGAGTTCGAAGAGTTTCCAACATGATTCAGAGATGATCTGTATGAGCACCCTCACTTTGGGAGTAAATAAAAATATCATCAAGGAACACTATTAAAAATAAATCCGGATATGGCTGGAATACACTGTTCATAAGATCCATGAAAGCCGCTGGAGCATTAGTTAACCCGAAAGACATTACTAGAAATTCAAAATGATTGTTAAGGGTTCGACAGGCTGTCTTGGGGATATCACATTCCCTAACCTTAAGTTGGTGATAACCGGATCTGAGGTCTATCTTTGAAAAGTAGCTCGCACCTTGCAATTGATCAAATAAATCCTCAATTCGAGGAAGCGGATATTCATTCTTGATAGTAACCCTATTAAGCTACTGATAATCAATACACATCCGGAAAGAACCATCTTTCGTACGCACAAACAGAACAGGTGCACCCCACGGGGACACACTAGGTCTGATAAAGCTTTTGTCTAAAAGATCTTTCAATTGCTCCTTTAACTCTTTAAGTTCCACGGGAGCCATGCGCTACGGAGGAATGGAAATAGGCTGAGTATCGGGAAGAAGGTCAATCCCGAACTCTTATCTATCTATCAAGAGGTACTCTAGGGAGATCTTCTGGAAATATATCAAGAAACTCATTAAAAACATTAATTGACTGAATGATCGGGGTTTCAGACTTAGTGTCTTTAACCCAAACCAAATGGTGGATGCAACCCTTGGAAATTAACTTCCTAGTTTTGAGATAGGATATGAAACGACCCTTAGGAATCACAGAACTCCCGGACCATTTGAGGATAGGTTCATTAGGAAACTGAAACATGACCACATGGGCACAACAATCAATAGATGCATAGCATGAGTGAAGCCAATCCATACCCAGAATGATATCAAAGTCAACCATATCTAGCTCAATCAAATCAGCATACATAACCTGATAAAAGACAGTAATGGGACATTTCTTATACACCCACTTAGCAATGACAGACTCTCCTATAGGAGTAGAAACCAAAATAGGCTCAAAAATTAGTTTAGGATCCATTTCAAAATTTACAGCAACCAGAGGTATCATATAAGAAAAACTTGAACCGGGGTCCATCAACACATAGACATCAAAATAGAAAACATGGAGCATACCAGTGACAACATCGTGAGAGTCCTCTTGCTTCTGACTAGGTGGTATAACATTGAAACAATTCTGGTGTTGACCGCCAGCAGTACTAGATGAAGCACCCTGAGGAGGAACTGGACAGGCTACGGGAGGTGGGGCATTGGTAGCCTGACTCCGGGGACGGGCATCATGACTCCGCTTTTTGGCATATGGGTAGTCTCTAAGTATGTGGCCCAACTTGCCACAACCAAAACAGCCCCGCTGCCCCATCTAACACTCCCCAAAATGGTCTTTACCACACTTAGCACACAAAAGAGGACAAGGCCGATTGCTTACACTGTCCTGAGAACTGGAAGGTACTGACCTATTTTCGAGCTCCTGCCTACCCTGATATACGAAAGCACTAGCTAAGAAAGGCGCAGGTATAAATGGACGTCTCTGAAACTGAGGGCGACTCCCTCCGGAGAATCGAGTCTGACCAGACCCCTGTTGCTCCGATCTGACTCTCTTAATCCCTCTTACTCTTTCTCTTTCCTTTAGCTTGTCTGACTCAATCTGTTGGGCGTGAATCATTAACCTAGGAAGATCAATCTCCCTGTTGATCATAGCAAATCTACATTCTTTTACCATATAACTCGACACCCCAGTTAGAAACTTGCTCATACTAGTCCTCGAGTCAGCTATCATATTGGGAGCATATTTTGATAGCTGATTAAACTTAAGACAATACTCCTTAACTGACATAGAGCCTTGTCTCAAATTCATAAACTCCTCTATCTTAGCTTCCCGTAAATCAAGAGGAAAGAATCTATCCAAGAAATTATCTTGGAACAATTGTTAAGTCACCGGAGCGGTATCCTCCTCTCTACCCTTATTCCACATCTGCACCCAGTCATAGGCAATATTCTTCAATCGATAAGAAGCCAACTCAACACTTTCTTTCTCGATCATGTGCATAATCTGTGTAATTTTCTTTATTTCATCAACATACATCTATGGGTCCTCACCAGCTCTCGACCCATGAAACTCTGGCGAATTCATCCATATAAAGTCACGAATTCGTGCTGCTGCCGAATTATTTTCCTGCGGAGGTGGAGCCTTGGCCTGAATATTGGCGGTAACTGCCTGGGCTAGCATCTGAAAGCTGCCCAAAATTTGGCATGGGATACAGTCTTATGTAACGGATCAACGGGTTGAGGTTGGTTGTTGTTTCCGCGAGCTCGACGTGGAGACATTTTCTGTCATAAGAATGCACAAATTAACAGCAGAACGAAACAGTTGTAAGCATGATAGACTCTTGTAGAAATAAAGAAACGACTTTTCCTAGAACGCCCCGCAGCCTCTTGATCATAGGTGTGGAGAGCTACACACGGATGCTCAATAATCTACGTAACGCGGCTTGTCAGACTCCTTAGGACTCTTCACAACCTTAGGCTCTGATACCAAATTTGTAATGCCCCGAAATATCATTCCGAGACCCCACACGGTGCCCAAGACTACACGTAGCCTCAATCTAACCCTTTAAGCCAAAACACTACCCTTTGGTTCCAACACAACAACATACACGCTATGCTAAGGATATATATATATATATATATATAAGTACATATCATATCACATAGCACATGGCATGGAATATCGTTAGACTGTACATATATGGAATGTCTATACACAAACCAACCCAACAATACACTAGTCTGACATAGCCTCTATATAGCAAAATCAACGAGCCATTGGGACAAACCCCCAACTGACGCAACAGACCAAAGGGATCACAAAACAACAGCACCAAAACTAGCAACTTAGTTCTCAAACCATGAGGACTCACCATTGAAGGAACGTAGATGCGACACTCAGATATCATTGTCGCGGCTGCGGCTGAGTACCTGAACCTACATCATGGTAAGAATGTAGCCCATAGAGAAATATATGGGTCAGCACAAGATACATACTGAGTATGTGGAGCGCATGCAAAATATAAATAATATCATAAATTTCATAAAAACATACATACGGACCATAATGACACACCTGGCTTGAGTGACATTGAATCAAGCAAATCATAACATCTTAGATAGGAAATGTAGGAGAGAAACTTCATAAATCATTATAAATCATCATAGGCAACTTAACTTACCACATCAAAACTCGGAGTGACTCGGTATTTCAATAAACATGACTCTTATGGACATGGGAGTTTCCTATAACTGACAACCCCACGTGAGCTACGTGGAATACCAATGTTTGAAACCCCCATTGGCGGGAGCTTCATACTATTTGCCAGGGAGTACGACCTTAAAACTGCAATAATCACATTCGGGCTCTCTGGCCAATAAAATCATCATCAAACAACACTACGGTGGCACATAGGTTTAGAGAAATACCAAATTTCCCTCTCAGTGTTAAGTACTAATCCCCGACAAGCTCAGAACGCATTAGGAAATCCACCACAACATCACAAGGGTCTATCATAAAGACCAAATAAAATCTCTTTCTCATTTATCAAATCATATCAATTTGTGGATTCCTAACTCAACACGTTTTAGCTCAAAATATTTTAATCTTCCTCAACATCAACAAGGTATCAATGCATTGAACCATAACCAACTCTACATTTGGACATGGATATGAAGACTCAATACATAATATTTTCAACAATTTAACTCATCAAATCCATCCGGAAAATACCAAGACTCATTGCAACTTCAATATCAACATTTCTTAATTTGCCATCCAACTCTCATTTAAAGGTACTTGAGACATCAACCCATAGTAGGGATAT
>NC_061117.1:12626927-12713996 GCF_002878395.1 Capsicum annuum
GAACTTTATTCACGAAAATAAAGGGTGCTTCTCGAAACCCTTAACATGATCAACTCGAATTCCAAATCAATTTGAAATTTCTACGATTCAATCAAGAGACATAGAAGGATGAAATTTGGAGTAGTAGGGTTGGGGTTTGAGCCTTAGGAAATTTTGAAAAAAAATGAGCTATTGAATGTTCTTAATGGACTTAAATCCATGGTTTACCAAGATGGATTGGAGTGAAAATGATCAAAATACCCTTAAAAATCAAATAATGTCAAATCTGTCCTTTGGTGGACTGTTTTGATAGGTTGAAGTAGATCGACCATAACTTTTTACTCAGATGGCCAAATTGGATGAAACCAATTTCATTGGAAAGAGGAATTTTAGAGCTTTCTGTTGATATATAGTATCTCACCCAGATCATTATCTACAAGGAGTTATGATCATTTGAAGTTGACCCTAAAATTCGCCTGGCCTCAGTATTTTTTCTGCACATTTACGGTTCACCACTATTCACGGTTAGATCAGAATGATCATAACTCATCGCTCGAGTGTCCGTTTTGGATGATCCACATATCATTGGAAATCTTATTCGATGCTCTACGCAATGACGGTCGCATATCCAAAAATTCCACACAGAAAAATTATTAATCACAATAAAGAACATAATTCAACACATTTTCATCCGAGATCTTAACGGAAAATTTTTCCAGGGCATCACAAGAAGCATCTTTTTATTTTATCTAATCCATGGGATATAAGATACTAAATTTATCATCAAATTTTTGAAGTGGGTCTGGAAGGACCTTCTTAAATTTCCTGAAAATAAGTACGTATTTCACCTCATATGTATTTCTATATCATTTTTTTGTGATAAATATTGTTTACGAAGCATTGTATTGAATAACATAACAAAAAGAGCAATGAGGAACATTACAAGAAAAACAAGTCATCCATAACAACTATACACTTTGGTGTACCTATAGTCAAAGATAAAAATTAATTCTACATTATGGGTTATATTGGCCAACCATGGACTAACTCGATAAGTATCATATTTTGCTAAATTTTATATGATAAATTCATCTTATGGACATTAAGTTAAAATTGCTATATGTATTTTTTAGTGAAGCACATTAATGTTTGCTTTTATTACTTGCGAAAGAAGTCCAAATATGAATAGCGCATACAAATACAATACAGTTGATTGCAACTTCATGAACATATAGTGACCATTGTTTTTGTAATTTATGTGTTCAAGAATTCAACTAGAGATTCTGGTGGACAGGAATACTATATCATTGAGTGTAAAGATGGATTCTAGATGCACACTATTGTACCATGGGACACAATTGATCATATCTTTATTCTTGTCAAGTCAGACAGAAATTTCACTGGGTTCTTGTTGTTATATCATTTGAAGAAAGGTGCATAGTTATATATGATTTATACGTCGCTGGTTATGTTGTTGTTCTTGCTAAAACAGAAATGTTAGCCAAGGTTAATACTCATATTTCTTAAAGACTATAATCTATAGTAGGAAGGGTATAAATTATAATAATCATCTCAAATACAAAAATAAGAATAAGGTTGACCTTTTTGATGCGTATTATATGGAGGACTTGCCTCAACAGCCCAATTGTAACAACTTGTTATGTTAAATTTTTCTTTAAATATGTTTTAATCATTTTACCCTTCTCCATTATTGTTACATGCTGATTATGAGTTGTGACATGGTTGGAATGATTTCTGATGCATCCGGGAATGATTTGAGAGAGTTTGAGACTTTTAGAGGCTTTAAAAGCTATTAGTTTGACTTGGATATATTTCTTGACTCAAGCACCATATGGCGATTCGGTCAGTTTCACTAGATCTACAATGTTGATTTTGGTTTAATAGTGAGATTGATTTGGGTTTGCAAAATTTATTTAGCATTTTGAAAAAAATTTCGAAAACTACTGAAAATGCCTAGGTGGGATTCCGAAAGTTAATTTATTGAAAATGTCTTTTTTTTTTTCAAAAATTCAATTTGTTATTGAGTCTGGAATATCAAAATGGCCAAGAAGCATTTATGATTTATTTTCGTGGGGTCCCGAATGAATTTTGAGAATCCATTTAAAGATATTTCCACTTGTCAAAAACTTAGCAGTTGCGAGGTGCGCAACTATGATCAATAAGACTTGTTGGGTCCAAGTCAGGTTTTCCTTCATTGTGAACGCGATTGGAATGTCACGAACGCAATGGTTTGAGTTATCGGTCTTCGCAAATGCGGAGCCCTGACCGCGAATGCGAAGGCCAAATTAGTGGCCTAGTCAATGTTGACCCTCACAAATTCAAAAGGTTGATAGCATTCATAAAGTACTATTCACAGAACAATATAAATAGTTCATTTTTGCATATTCCACCATTTTTATACCTAGAAGCTACGGTAAGAGGCGATATTGAGGGTTTTCTGCATCATTGTTGGTTGGGTAAGTGTCTAATTCATATTCTCATCATTTCCCATTGATTATATTATCAAAAACACTCTTTAATCTTGATTTCAAAATGGATTTTTTGGGGGCTTTGCCAATGAACTCTTAAAATAATTTTTCCTTGATTTACGTCTCGTTTTAAACTCATTTTTGCATGGGGTTTCAATATTAGACTCCAATAATCTTGGGTAAAATGTTTCTAAAATAATTTTTTTTATTTTACTCTTATTTTGAACTCAATTTTTTAACTTATTTTTGACCCGTCTTAAATATAGTTGATATGGATATCATTAACTTTTTTGAATGCATAGATTCTATATTTGAATATTTTAGCTCATTTCAAGATTGTTTGAGAGAGAAAAGATTCATGTCAAAGGTTTTAGGCTTGAATTATCGTCACCACGAATGATATATTTTAGAAGATTTATATTGATTTCTGATATATCTTACTTGCACGTGAAAGAAGAAAACTTGAGAGTGTTTATATTGAGAAACACACTTCCACATGGATAAGTGAGGCAAGGAATAAGAGATGCCTCGCGCCGTCGTCGTCGTCGTCACTCGCTCAGCTCGGCTTCGAATTTGGATTCGATCGATGAGATCTATTTTTTGAAAAAGTTTTATTTGATGAAAATCTGATCTGAATATGTGTAAAACGCAGGAAATATTTTCTGTGATTTGGACTCCATTTATATGCATGCAGTGAACTGTTGCAGAAACTTTAGAGAGTTGCAAAAAGCTTCAGCAGATGCAATGTTTCCAGAACTGATGCACCATTTTACGAACAGATGCTGCAGAAAGTTGCAATTCTTCATGAAATAACACATTGTTTCATGTGAAATGGCATGACTGTTCAGAACATACACATTGTTTGGGCGAATGGACATGGTTTTTCAGATAAGGTGCAACCTTTGGAATGAACCTTTACCTCTTTTCAGAAGAGGCATCATTTGGCTATAAAAACCTGCTTTCATTCACAAGTTTTGATACAGAAATTTTCAAATTAAAAAATATTCTTGTTGTCTTAAAAATACTCTAAGTATGATCATTCAAACCATGAGTGTGTTCGAAGAATCCGCCGATTTGAGGTACCGCTATAGTCGGATTGAAGGCCATTTTATCCTAGGAGGAAGATTCCATAACCTCGGGTACAGTGAGGGGAATTATTCCTTAAGGAAAGTCCGTGAATTCGGACGACTTGGCCTTAGCTATTTCTGTTTCATCTTTATTTTCTGAAAATTAAATACACCTCTTGGAAAGGTCTTTTTGATCTTGTGTTGAGGGTATTTAATACTTCATTGTGTTCTTGTTCATACTTGAACTCGAGTTGAAGTTATTATTGCAATATACAGATTTTGCATACCCGAATATATTGTGGTAGATAATAAATAGAAGAGAATGCAAATGTCTATTGGTAGTGAAGTAGGAATTGGGCTTTAAAGTGGGAATTGGTTTGGATACGTGGTTGCTTACATGATTAACTTTTTGATACATATCAAGTGCAACAATTGATCTGACGGCCAATTTTTCTTTTTTTTCTTATCTACTTCTAATTTTTCTTATCTATTTCGAATTTTTCTTATCTACTTTTTTTTAGATCTGCTTTAATGTGATCTCTTCGAAAATCATAGTTTTTGACGGCCAAAACAAGAAAAAAAAGAGGTGGTAGTGGCAGTGGTGATATAATTAGAGGAATGAGGAAGATGATCTGAGGAAGTGGAGCTGAGCTGGTTAGAGGGGCAAAAATAATACGTGAAAATGAGCTAAATTTTATAGTCGTTGAATTTTTGTTTTGTGTGAAAATTGACTCTTTCAGTTAGGACATAAAATAAATTAGACTTTTACGAATTAAAAAGAAGTGGAAATCACGTGTTTTCAAACGTTATAAAACTGCGTTTAATGTGTGTACGCAATATTATATATGTCCATAATGTTTCATACAAAGAAGTGGTGAAATATTATGATATTTTTTGAGAGGTAACATTCATAAATTCCTTATAGTTTACATGCATAAAATAATGAATCACGACTTATTTTTGTGTGACTCAATCTTAGGAAAATAATTTTTTGACACTTCATTTGCACCAATGTTGCACTTGACCATGGGAGCAGCCATGTATCTTGGACCAGTTCCCACCATTAAGCGAACTTCCTACTTCACCTTCTATAAATAAATTCTCCCTTCTCAGCCTAATTAATTTGTTATAAATCCAAAAACTTTGTTTCTCTTCTCAAAAGATGACAAGTAGTCTCAATATATAAATTAGGCTTTTGTGAGTCATAAAAATTAAGGATCATGTATCTGTAGATGTCAACAAACGTATTAATTAGCATACATACAGTCTTATGTGTCTAAAACTTGATACCCAGATGAGTCATGATTCAATACCTGATACACATAATATTCTTTGCTACACATACGTATTGGATTTTTGTTTCGTTGATAATTCGCTTTTTTGAGATGATGGTGGTGGTCGCTATAGGAGTGGTGTTCAAATCAAAAGAAGAAATTAAAGCGGAGATAGTTGTAATGTTGAGAAGATGTAGTTGTAATGTTGAGAAGATGTATTATCTTTCACCACATTCAATTCAATAATCTAGCAAGTAATAAAATGATATTTACCTGTTAAAGAAGAAAGATGTTGACAGATAGATGCTTCACAGCAAGACTGATTGCCTCACAATCACAATGCATCTGTAATGGCCTAAAAATGAGCTTTAAGGGACGAACAACACAAAATAAGATAGATTGAGGAGTATTTTGTCATTTTATTTATTTTGTTCCATGACAAACTATTCTGATATTGTTATTCCATTAAGAGGGAGGAATAACTTATCTTAGTACTAATTTCGTCGGTGTTTTAAGTAGGTGAGCTAGCTGTGATAACTGGCTCTACAACTCTATAATGGTTCTATTTGTGATTAATACTACCTATTAGTTATCAAAAAGAAAAGAGAGTAAAGTCTATTCATTTATTATTCCAAATCATTGATTTTACTTCTTTTAATCCTAATTCCAACTTAGGAATTGATCAAGTAAATTTATTAACTTAAATAATTTTTATCTTATTTTTTTTAGCCCTAATTTTTTATATAGAGATTGAATCAAGAAAGTACTAAATTTAGTGTCAATCGCAAAGGTTCTTTACACCTTTTTAGCACAATTCAAGGAAAAAAATATTTTGATTTAGTCGGCTCTACAATAAATTAATTAACATAACTTCATACAGTGTTGATTACTTATTTTTTCTAGTAAAACGTAAATATATTGAAAAGAGGCGATTATATATATATATATATATATATATATATAAATATATATATATATATGTGTGTGTGTGTGTGAGGATACTGAGATTTTATTGTAACAATATATCAAGATCTTCTAAAACTAATTTATTTTACTTTAAGCAATATATAGTGTCAAACTTACCTTTTATCAATTTTATTCTCTCAAATAATAATCAAGATTATACAAATTTGTAGCCTAGCTGATTTTAATTTTTGTGAAATGCTATCTTAACATATACTATAATTTGATTAAGTACAAAATAAAAATGTATCTTAGACTCGTCAAGAAGAAGTCGAAGGAGATGGTCAAATATGAAAAAGGACGATTAGACAGAGGTAGTTGTTATGTTAGCAGTGGCTGAATTAGAAAAGAAAAAGGAAAAAATAGTGAGTGATATCGTCTAAATCTGGTAAAAAAGTGGTCATGGTGTTGCCAAATCTGAAGAAAAAATGTACATGGATATAATGTTTCTCAATCTAAAGAAAAAGAAGGTGATTATGACATAACCCAATTTGAAGAAAAAATAAAGAGATTACTGTGAGGCAGGTCAAATTAAAAAAAAAAAAGTGATATCTATGAGCGTATCTAAAAATGGTGTTTATGATCGAATATAATTTGAAGAACAAGGAGATGGTGGTGGTTTCCAAATTTATAGAGAAAGTAGTGGTGATAATCAAATTTGAAGGAGGAGGTGGTGGCGGAAACAACAACAATGGTGAAAATCTAAATAGAAAAGAAAAAGGAGGATGGGATGGTGGTGATGATAAATCTAAAACAAGAGATGAAGGAAATGATGATGATGGTCGAATTTGAAAAAATGGAGATTAGGAGGATGAGGTGGTAACATCGAAGACTACAATGATGATTCAACCAAAAATTATGAAGGAAGATGAAGTGACGAATACACCCACTAAAAAAAAAAAGGTAAATTGTGGTGAATTTTTTGTCAAATTGTGACGGTTTTTGACCGCTACAAAAAGAATTGTAGCGGTTTCAGAAAGTTCCACAATTGTTAGGGTTTTTGCCCTGATTTTCTTACTATATTTAAGTTTTACCTTTTCTTGTAAGGAAAATAAAAGTTTTTATAAATACTTTTACTTTTCCTAAAAGGAAAATATAAATTTTTTCCATATTTGGCTAACCTATTTCTTGGAGGAAAGGATTTGGACATCTATAAATAGAACACCCCCCTTCTCATACCAATAACACAATAGCATCCACAATTTAGCCGTTTAAAGAGTCTCGTTTACGGGGAGATTTTCTCCCAATAGTTTTAATGTTTTTTTATATTCGTTTTCAATATGTAGGTCATTTGACCAAATTACTTCAATAATATGTTTCTAGTATATTTTTATTTATCATCTGAATTATCACCATCTTGATTTGCAAATTTTAAGCTTCCGCATGATGCCCTCTCGATTTCGAACCCAACAAGTGGTATCAGAGCTTACGGTTCAATGGTCCAATGGTATGGTGAGATGAGATTAAATAGGTTCAAAGTGGTTTCAAAATCAAACTGCAACAATTTGGATGATAATGAAGATTTTTGTCGAACTACATGTGGGAACAAGTTTCAACCATATTTTCAATACTCTTGCTGCTGCATCTTTAAAAATAAAAATAAAATAATTCTTTTAAACCAATTTTTAACCATGGTATTTTAAACCTTATTTTTAACCATGGCAAGCAGCACTTATAAAGATTATATCAAGAACGAAGTTCATGCACGTGATATGAAGAGAAGACGGATCAAGTGAAGAAAATCAAGCCAAAAAGGGGAGATTTGTTAGGGTTTTTGCCCTGGTTTTCTTACTATATTTAAGTTTTACTTTTTCTTGTAAGGAAAATAAACGTAACCATAAATACTTCTACTTTTCCTGAAAGGAAAATATAAAACTTTTTCATATTTGGCTAAAATCTTTTTTGGAGGAAAGGTTTTGGACATCTATAAATAGAAGAGCCCCCTTCTCATACCAATAACACAATAGCATCCACAATGTAGTCATTAAAGAGACTTTGTTTAGGGGGAGATTTCTCCCAATAGGTTTTATGTTTTTTCAATATTAGTTTTTGATATGTAGGTAGTTTGACCAAATAATATCAATAATTTATTTTTAGTATTGTTTTTCGTTGTCATCTGATTTATCGTCTCATAGTTTGCAACTAATAGCTTCCGCATGACGCCTTCTCGATTTCAAACCCAACAACAATAAGCCTTGCCACGAGCATTATTGTAGCGGTTTACGAAACCTTCATGACGTCCTCCCCAAAATGAATTTTGAATTTGTGAAATGTTTTTAAGTTAATAAGTGGCAGCTTAGAACTCTCACAATATGTTATTAATGTTTCAAAAAAAAATATTGCGGGAGTTTATAAATCCTCGTAAAATGATCACAACATCACAAAAAAAATATTGTGGCCTTCAATAAATCCCACAACTAAATACTAGTTGTTTTTAAAAAAATTATGCAGTGATTTACAACCGCTACAATATGATGTTAATGCTTTAAAAAAAAATTAATTAGTGACAATTTAATACCACAATAATATTTTTGTTGCTTACTTTCTATGTGAAACTTACAATAGAAATGAAAAAAATAAAATAATAATTAGTCCTAGTCTGCAATATTTGGGATAAGTAATGCATTTAAAAATACTCCTTCTTGCTCCAATATTTTATATTTAGCTGAGAAAATTGATTACGTAAGACGACCACTTCTTCTAACGAATCTCTTCTTCAAACAAGCTTTGGAGGTTTAGAATATTAGAATTTCAACCCGCTAACAACAATACATATTGATCAATCATATTCATCCTCTAAATCCCAAATCCCATAAAATTCAAGCAATTCTATTTGATCATTCAATGACATTTTATTTTCTCCTTCTGCAAGTAAAGCAGAAGTATTATTCCACAATAGTTGGAACAGAATTCTAGAAATAATTATGAGTAAGATCAATAACAGTTATAGTTGGTGCCTGGGAAATACCATAAGAATACATATTAGCAAGCATATCATCAGAAATACATCTAAAAAGAAAATTCAGGCACCATTTGGGAACTGATTAGCAGTTGTCAAAAGTTATTTTGTGGACCGGAACATCTATGGACATAATTAGGGGAACATAAATAAAGCATAAAAATGAGAGATTGAAATTGATTTTGAGAGTACTTTGCTATACCACGAAGATCAATAAACTCATAACTTGATCATGAAGAACACTTGCAATACAAGAGCTTAAAATAGTTTATGGACATAATTCACCCTATCATCCATCTGATACGAACATCTAACATGATAATGATACATTTGAGCATTAGTGTTATTGACAAGCAACACTTGTTAGTACCTTCAGCCCAATAAGTTCATTGCCTGAAGCAAAATTGTCCAAACGAGCACTTTCATACCTTTCTCGCTGCAAGTATTTCTGCAAGGCATTTATGTCATATGATTTGTTTTCAATAACATAATAGGATACAATCCACCAACTATATTTTTTTAGCACGAAAATTCTTAAGCTAATGTGAAGATAATTTTCCAGTGGTAACAATAATCAGTACCAATAGACAATCTTGGATCTGCTTTGACTGGTCTAGAAAGCCCAGTTATCTATGAGTTATGTGGTTTGGTGATAAGGATGTTTATAGGGGGGATTGTTAGGATCGATTTTCATGCACACATACTAGATCTATGGAGATGATGAATAAAATTAGAGAACAAGTTCTTGAGGAGAGAGAGAGATAAGTGAGAATGAATTACGTGGCAACACCCCGTGAGTAAACTCCACGACGGATGGGCTATTTTTATTAACGATTCATAGTATATACAGTTACACTGAGAAATGAGAATAAAAGCTACAATCTAAAATTTATATTAATGGTTCAGAGTATATAACAGTACGTCACATATTAATCAGGCTCTACAACCTAACAATTCTCCCACTTGGAGACTGATTCTGTCATCCAAGAATTACATTCTCCAAAAAAAATATTCCTCCATCGCCAATATGTTCGCTCCACCTCAACATCTTTAGACACAACTACAGAAGACCAACTAAGGTTTTTCACAACCTTAGTTTACCAACATCAACACATTTTATCAATATGTCTGCTGGATTCTTTGCACTCTCTATCTTTTCAAAACACATATCACCTTCTTCCACTGCCCTACGATTGAAATAGTACTGTCTTCTATTGTGCTTCATCTTCGAATGATAGACCGGGTTCTTCACCAACTGTATGGGACTCTGGCTATCTGTGTAAAGAATTTTCTCACGTTGCTTCTTGCCCAATTCTTCAAGATAATCTGCCAGCCATATTATCTCCTTTCCAGCTTCAGCTATTGCCATATACTCAGCCTCAGTAGATGAAAGAGCAACACACTTCTGAAGCCTGGACATCCAACTCACTGCTATACCACCTATGGTGTAAATATATCTGGAAGTGCTCTTGCTCGAGTCCACATCCCCACCAAGATCAGCATCAATAAAACCTTGCAGAATCACTTGCCATTGCCAAAATAAAGTGAAGTACTGGATGTACCTCTCAGATATCTTAGAAGCGACTTCACATCTTCCCAATGCTCTTCCCAAGGGTTTTCCATGTACCTGCTAAAAACTCCCATTGCATGTACTATGTTAGGTATAGTGCAGACCATAGTATACATCAGACTCCCAACTGCAAAAGCATATGGAACAAGTGCCATATGCTCCCGCTCCTGAGCTGTCTTCGGTGACTGCACCTTTGATAATTTTATATGATTTACAAATGGTGTAGTCCTAGGTTTAGCATCATTAACTCTAAATCTGGCTAGCACCTTCTCAATATACTGCTCTTGGGATAGATTCAAAGTTCCAGCAGATCTATCCCAAGAAATCCTCATCCCAAGAATCTATTTCGCTGTACCTAAATTTTTCATCTCAAACTCAGAAGATAGACTTTATTTCAGAGAGTTTGTATCCTTCATAATAAATCCTGTAATCAAAATATCATCCACATACAAGAGTAAAAATACATAAGAATCAGTGTATTTCTTGAAGTAGCAACACTGATCCTTTTCACTCCTGTGGAAGCCACTCTTGCTTGTAAAGAAGTCAAACTTCTTGTACAACTATCTAGGTGTTTTCTTCAGCCCATACAAGCTCCAGTTGATCTTTTACACCATGTGCTCCTTGACTGTAATTACAAACCCCTCTGGTTGCTGCATATAGATTTCCTTCTCCAAATTTCCATGTGAAAACATAGTTTTTACATCTGATATGGGTATGTCCACGAGGATGCACGTATGTGAGAATGCATTGGACCCATCCAATAAAGCATCCAAGTGATGTATGGAGAAGGCCTTGGATCACACCAAAATTGACCCTAAACTTGCACTCCAAGGGCACCCTTGGTCACATTTAATTAAAGGGACCTTTTGGTCATTTTACCTATTATTTGTAATATATTATAAATAGAATGATGTAGGATTTTAGTCATTAGTTTTTTTTTTGGATATTGAAGTTGTAACACTTAGAAATATTTCTATTGAGAGAAATGCCCCCATATTCGAAACTTGTAACTAGGGTTTTCAACATTAAGTGTGGATTCACTCGGGTTGGATTCAAGCTTGGAAACATTAGATGCTTGGGAGATCGAGGTCACTCTTGTACCAATGTAAGAGATAGGTTTTTTGTTGTGTGTAGTGTTAAGGGTCCAAGAGTGGAATAGGCTCTCGGGTTCTTAAGATGATACCAACCATTGGTCTATCTATCTATCCTTTTTCTTTTATTGTAATATTGTGGTGTTTCCTCTTGTTTAGTGCAAGCCATTTGTTGTTCTTATTGTTCTTATCATATTGTTGTCTAGCTTTTTGTGTTCATCACATTTTGGTGGCTGTTTTGGTGTCAAAAACACCCTTGTATTCTTGTATTTTTGTATTCTTATTGTTATAGTGAATCCAAGAGTGGTCTCCATCTTGGGCCTTGGATCCTTAAGATTTGCGAACTAGTTTGGGATGTTTTTTTGTGTCTTCCTTGTTTGCTTTATTTCAATATCCATTTGCTCAAGATGCAAATTCTTCGATGCAACAATACTCAATAAAACTCGTATAGTAGTTAATTTCACAACAGGAGAAAATATTTCAGCATAATCAATACTTTTTCTTTGTGAATATCCTTTAACTACTAACTGAGCCTTGAACCTTCTTTTTCCATCTGGTTCTGCCTTGATTCTGAACACCCTCTTGTTCAACAAGTCTCTCTTCCCTGCAGGTAACTCAGTCAATATCCATGTGTTATTCTTCTCAAGTGAGCTCATCTCATCATCCATGGCTTACTCCCACTTGATTGAATCCTCCACCTGCAGGGCCTCAGCAACAGACTCTGGTTCTCCTTTATCAGTTAGCAACAGATAATGTAATGATGGTGAATACCTATCTGGTTCTCTAATGGTCCTGGATGATCTCCTCTCAACCTACTCAGGTGTCACTTGTTCCACCAATAGTTCTTTAACGATAGTCTCTAGAGTTTGTTGAGTTTCTGCTGTAACATCTTTGGCGTACTCTTCGGCAACTCAAGCTCAACTCCCACTTGATTTGTAGTCTGTTGAACCTTTTTCTCTCTGTCGTTGTACAAGACATTTTCATAAAATGTCACATCACAATGTCTTAGGATCTTCTTGTTCCTGTCATCCCAAAACCTGTACCCAAATATGTCAGAACCATAACCTATAAAGTAGCGCTTTATAGCTTTAGCATCAAGCTTATCTCTCTTCTCTGGATCAACATAAACAAAAGCAGTGCAACCAAAAGTTCTCAAGTGACAATGCTTGAGTTCTTTTCCTGTCTATATTTCTTCCAGAATCTTGAACCCTAGAGGAACTGAAGGTCCCCTGTTGATCAAGTATGCAGTTGTGGTCACAGCATCTGCCCAAAAAGTCTTAGGCAGCCCATAGTGTATTATCATGCTCCTTGCACACTCATTCAATGTTTTGTTCATCCTTTCAGTAACTCTATTCTGCCTTGCCTTCCCGGGAACTATCCTCATCAATCTAATTCACTCAAGTGCACAAAATTGTTTGAATTTTGACTTGTCATATTCTCCTCCTTTATCAGACCTGGGGCATTTAATTTTCTAGCCAGTATGATTTTCAACTTCAGCTTTCCACCTCTTGAAAGTAGCAAACACATCTGACTTATGTTTTAAGAAGTAAG
Source organism: Capsicum annuum (assembly GCF_002878395.1). Classification (NCBI taxonomy): domain Eukaryota; kingdom Viridiplantae; phylum Streptophyta; class Magnoliopsida; order Solanales; family Solanaceae; genus Capsicum; species Capsicum annuum. Next base: position 12,639,871 of record NC_061117.1, read on the forward strand.
CCCATACCTTCCTGCTGAAATTATCAATGAAGGTGACATAGAATCTGGATCTACCAAGTAATGAAATAGGAGATGGTCTCCAAACATCTATATGGACCATTTCCAGTCGTACTTTCTCTGGCTCTCTCACAGTCTTCATGAAGCTTACTGATTTTTGTTTACCCATAACACAACTCTTACAAAGACCCATATCAACAAATTTCAGCCCTTCTAAAGCTTCTTTTATAGCCAGCATCTTTATTCCTTTAGCACTCATGTGTCCAAGTCTGTTGTGCCACAGACATAAACCAGAAGCACCCTCAGCAATAGAAACCATGTTTATACACCCTGCAGTGGTGTACAAAGTTCTAGATTTTGTGCCATATGCTACAACCATAGCACCCTTCACAATCTTCCATAAATCTTTCCCAAACTCTATTGTGTAGCCTGTGCTATCCGACTGACCAACAGAGATTAAATTCTTCTTGAGACCAGGAATATATCTGACATCCTCTAATGTCCACTGATTTACTGCTGGAGTTTTTATACAAACATCCCCCTTTCATTCAATCGCCAATGGCTTGTTATCAGCAAGATACACCTTTTAAAAATTTCTAGAATTAAAATTTTAGAACAATTCCTTGCTTGGAGATGAATGAATAAATGCACCAGAATTCAATATCCAGGATTCAACCAGGCTATCCACACTAAGGATTAGAGCATCCCCAATGTCTTCTGCTGAATTAACGGAATCATTATCATCTCCAGATTTCTGATTCTTCTTCTTCTTGGGTTTCTTGTATTTTGTCTGAAAGTGTCCTTTCTCTCTATAATTCCAACATGTCACATTGGATTTTTGTGGAGATTTTCCATGATTCTTTAATTTTGATCTGCCATATGTATTCTGACCCTTCGATTGGTTTCCCCCTCTTCGATCAACACTGAGAGAACTACCAGATGACTTCCTAATTTCTCATTTGCGAATGCTTTCGCTAAGAACAACATCTCGGATTTCATCAAACTTAAATTTCTCAAATCCATGGGAACTGCTAATTGCAGCAACAACATATCCCAAGACTCGGGCAGAGATGACATCAAAATCAATGCTTTAATTTCATCATCGAAATTAATGTCCATAGAACACAGTTGACTAACAATCATATTGAACTCGTTTATATGATCAGCAACAGATCCATTCTCAGACATTTGTAAATTGAACAATCTACGCATCAAATATACCTTGTTCATAGCAGATGGTTTTTTGTCCATATTTGATAGCGCCTTCAATAAATCAGACGTGGTCTTCTCCTTAAAGATGTTAAACGCCATATTTCTCGACAAAGTCAATCAGATCAGACCTAAAGCTTGCCGATCCTTGAGCTTCCACATCTCCTCTATCTTGGACTCCGGCTTCACCCCAATCAGGGGTTCGTAAAGATCTTTCAGGTACAGATAGTCTTCGATCTACATCTTCTAGAAATCAAAATCGGATCCATCAAACTTCTCAATTCCAAGATTCAATCCTTCCATCTTCAGTGATCATGATGAACCTCTCATGCTTTGAGACCAGTTATTGGGGTTGATTTGCGTGCACACATACTAGACTATGGAGATGATGAAGAAAACTAGAGAGAAAGTTCTTAAGGAGAGAGAGAGACAAGTGAGAATGAATCACATATTAATCAGGCTCCACAACCTAGCATGGATAAGGAAAAGTTATAAAAATTTTGCTGACTCAGAAATTCCATAGTAAGGTATTACTGAAGAGGGTTCCACATGGAGATCTGGATTGTGAATGAATGATGCTAAATTCAAGAAATCTGAGACATTAAAGCCTGTGGGATGGGTGTCACCAGAAATGATGCAAACAGAAGCGAGAAAAAAAGTAAAAATAATCACCATCTAGCCACAGGATTCAAAAGAAAAAAGAAGAGCGACTACTAGGGTGGAAACTTCATCAAGAGATCCAGATTTTGTAAAGAGTTTTGCTCTGTCCATGACACGTCGCAATGTGAGCTGTTGAAAAATGGAAAATTAATGCCCAATGAACATCAACCGATTAGGGAAATGAATAACCTATGATTTGAAATTTATAATTTTATATTATTAGAAGTCTAAATATATGGTTTCTTATAATTCAAAGTAGTCTAAAAGCCAATTTTGGTACAAAATTCGGTACAACCTATCAAGATGAGGAACAGAGTCAAGCAGAAAGTACATAATGAGTAGCTTGCAGTGAGAATAGAATTAACTGATTGCCAAGCATACCCCGTGCATCAAATGAGAGGTATGTTATACCTCTAGATACAACAGATATAATTTGAAAAAGCAAGATAATAATATGGACTATGAAGACTGTATACACAACATATAAATTTCAATGACCATTTTTCTTGAGGATGTGACCCCCCTGACTACTAGATATACTATCTATGGATGAATAAAATAAATGTACCATAACAAACATGGCTATCCACACATTATTTCAGTAATCTACTAAAGATATTAACAGATATTACAACATGGGTATCTTTTGTGCCCCCACCCCTAAATCATTAGTGGGAATGAATCCATGGTGAATGAATTCAGTGAACAGTTCAGAGATCTCTTATTTTAATTTCTTGATGTCATTCCATATATATTGAAATGATTAAATCTTCAATCAAGGTACAATTACTTCCATTAGTAAAGTCCTCATTGTGACTATTGGATATATGTTGCTCAAATAATTTATAACACCATACGAGTGAATGTTAAGTCCCCCAAAAGTACCACATTTTTTAAGGATCGGACAGGTTGTGGTAATATTTAAGAGAGTGAGCTATACATCTATTGATCAATCAAGCATCACAGATCTCATAGTACTTTCTTGTCTACTATGAACAGAACTACTTACTAAGCAAACTCGCAAATATATGAAATAAAACTACATTTTGAAACAACTACCTATGATAGGCCACCAGCTGATCTAAAAATAAAACTATTCTATAATATCTCATAAGTAATTCTGCAGGGAAATAATATTTAAATGCTTATTAGTCACATCTATAGGTGTCACCTGGGTAGGGATGAATGGTTCCTACTGGATCAGTAAAATCAGCCTATAATAGCATGATAAAATACAAAGAGGCTGAGCCAGTTACCTATTGATCTTACATTCATCACCAATTTTCATTGGCGTGTCATTTTCCAATCATAAGTATTTCTCTTCGGAGTATCTTTGGAATTTGGATTGACATTAAAGATCACTTGTACTTATTTATGTTGATTTATAACTGTGTTGTTTGAGCCACTTGGCCAAACATACTATTTCACTGGCTATTTGCACCAACATAAGCATTAGATAACAGGTAAAAACCAACAAAGTATAAGATATTAGGTAACTTTTTTCTATGATCGTAGTATTTGAGCCAACCTTGAGGTACCTTGGCTCTTTTATTAGGTACTTTCTACCTCCTATTGCACTACTCCATATCATCTAAGTGTATTGGAATTTACATCACCATAAACATGGGGTTTCACCTATACGTGAACAAATTCAGGAAACCAGCTACACTAACTATTTCGATTATAAGCATGATTGTTGTTACTGTATTAATCCAATTATCCAAAATGTGAAAATATTAAAGTAGATTTTTTGGAATCATAGATTTCTAGTAAAGTCTCTAGAATAGTCTAGTGTAATTTCTAGAATATTCTTTTTGAAGAAATATTTAGATATTTAGGTAATTCTAGTTAGAAGAATCTAGAAAGGAATAGTGTAGTCTATTTGAAAGATCTAGAGGGTGCTAGCTATTTGAGGGATATATTTGTATAAGAACACTCTAGATTTATAGTATCTTGAATCATCCCTGCATAAGTATAAATAAGGGATTACATTAGGCATTTGTAATCATCCAGAAAAATAGAAATCAATCAAAAAGTTTCAGCTTCTCCTTCTTTACTATAGTTTTTTTGTAGCAATTTATAGCTGCATCAATTTCACTATTTAAGTTGTTGTTTTCCAATCCCTCTTCCCCATCTTTTGACATGGTATCAAATCCCATTTCTTACGGGATCTGAATCTGTTTTTCTGTTGATTAGCTCATCTTATTTTTAGCTCTTTTTTCTTGGATCTATTTCCTGAAAAACATGGCACCAAAAAATCAACCAACAATAGGTCCTCTGATTTTCTTGGGGGAGAATTATCATATTTGGGCCATTAAAATGAAGTGTTATTTGAAGGATCTCAACTTATGGGATATTGGAGAGAGAGGAGAACCTGTTGTCCAGCCATTGAGAGACAACCCAACTCTCAATAATATCAAAAAGTATGATGAATTGGTGACTAGATCTCCAAGAGAACTCATTTGCATACATTCAAGCCTTACCAAAGTGATGTTTACAAGGATTATGGCTTGTAAGACAGCCAAAGAAGCCTGGGATAAGCTAAAGGAGGAGTTTGAAGGCAGTAATAGAGTTAAGTCTATTAAGGTCTTAGCTTTGAAGAGGGAGTTTGAACTATTAAAGATGAAATATTCGGATAGTGTGAAAGAATACTCTTCCAAGATGATGGATATTTTGAACCTAATAAGGATACTTGATGAAAACTTTCCGGATTAGAAAGTTGTAGAGAATATCATGGTCATCCTTCCTATAACGCCTCATAATTTTTTCAACTCGATATCACTTTGTAGCATGCTTAATGAGTTGACCACTTGAATGATGTTTTTCTTTCTAAGTGTTAAGAAAAGTACTTGTCACATTTTTAGCTCGTAATCTTTGATGATTTTATTTTTGACCTTCCCGACCTTGGAAAGTTAATTTTTAAGTTTATTCATGATCGGGGAAGTCAAAGTCAATAGTACATCTCAGGTGAGTTTCAGAATTTTCGGACAAGCGTAAGGGCATGTTTAGTACTCCAAATCAGTAGCTCGGGGCGATATGCCCACAGTGACCTGCCCAGTTCAATACTTGGGTGAGCCCACAATGGAGACCACGGTGCCTCGCCCAGAGCGGCGCTCCAGATCTCGAGGCGCCCTGACTAGTCCGGCCCATATATTTTTTGCAGTCAAGCTCCACATTTTTAAGATAAAATGGGTCATTTTCCTTCACCCTAATTTACCCAAACATGAAATTAAATCATTTTTGGGTCAAAATACATCAGAAACCACTTATAATTTCTCAACTCAAAACCCTAGTCATTTTCTCTAAAATCAAGAGTTCATCATTAAAGTCAAGAATTCTAAGGACTTAATTAAAATTTTGATTCCACCCTTCCTCCTAAGTGATCTAAGGTACGTGGGGGGTTTTCTAAACTACATGGACTTATTGAAAAATGTTGAAGATATATAATAAAAGAATTGCATGATTTGTCAAAAATACATGACCACCACATGTTTGTTGAAATGTTGAAATGAGAGATTCTTTGAATAATTTGACATATGTTTTGAAGTATGAGTCTTTCTGAATGGTTTTAAGTATGGTGGTCTGAACTTTATATTTTGAAATAAGAGATTATAATATGATATTTTATGGCTTAGAGATTTGACTTGCAAGTCAATGGTATGACGATATCATATAAATATATTCCATAACAGAGTAAGAGTTTCAGACTAGATTTTCAGAGAATACATATTTTACATGCTAAAAATGGGCTTAAAGAGGGTTAGGTGGTTGCTTGAATAAGGTTTGAGTTCAAATAACTTCTAGCCCAAAAACATATTTTGCCGATACGGGTTCATTATGCCCCCACGAGGGACTATACATTGACCTAGTGCCCTATGGCATATCAGAGACAGAGACTCCAACCCTTGCGGTTAACTCGGGTTGGGGGCTTGGCTGCCGAGTTAAGGAAAAATTCCATATAGCCCGTGGGTTTTCAGAGTTGTAGGGTATACCACCTTGCACAAAAGTAAAATAAAGAGTATGCCATGGAATTCTGATAATTGTTTAGAGACATTTTAAATATACCCATGTGTTTTCTTTCATAAGTATATTTATAAATTATTTCTAAATTTCTCTCACCTATGTTAAATAAAAATTATTATTTTAGAATTTCTCTATGTACCAGTACAATTACATTGACCCGCTATATTTCTGGGTCTGAGGCTCGGTCTAGAGGTCCTACTAAGTCTAGAGTTATTCAGACAGAAGTAAAGTGTGCAGTTGGTGAGCCTTCTTTATTCTAGAAGGCCTATTTATTTTTAGTCACTTGTTATTTACTTTGGTTTAGGTCCCCTGGGGGCCTAGTCCCTATAGCAGACAGTGTGTTAATTTTTGTATGTATTAGAGATTTCGCAGGTAGGAACAGATGTTGTCTAGGTATTGATGGATTTTCTTTTGTATTGATGTATGTAATTCAGAACATGACCATGATTCTGTAATGATTTATATTTCCACATCCTTTTTTATATGAGTACTATGCATGATTACCAAATATAGAAGGGCGCCTGGGCCTCCATGGTTTGAGAAGCTCATTATGGCTAGGGCCGGGGCTTGGGTTGTGACAAACTTAGTATCAGAGAATGGTTTATAGTCCCAGGGTGTCTGTAAAATTATGTCGGATAGAGTCTTGTTTATGGGTGTATAGCATGTCACACTTATAGGTAGGAGGCTACTAGGCATTTAGAAATTTTCCCTTCTTTCTGATTTAGTTCGTGCTGTAGAGTCAGAATGTTCTCTCATCAATGTTATCTTGTATTTTCAAAAAGCTATCATGCCTCCACGTCCCTCTAATGAACAAAATGCCCAAACTGAAGATGTTCTTCCTACCCATGGAATGAAGACACATAATAGGGCTCACACTCCTTAATTTATTATTGCTCTGGGAGTCCCTCTTGTTCAGACCAGTCCACTTAGAGATCCTCGATCTGGGAATAACCACACCCAACCTTCCCAGAGAGAGATACAGAATGCTGAGTTCAGATAGTCGATGCATATGATTGCATAGTTGGAGGTTTCACAGACCCAACGGTTGGAGGATGATGGGTCTATGTCTGGTGCATCCGAGACTACATGGATGAGTTAGTTTATGAGGTTGAACCCACCTAAGTTTATGTGTACAAAGGTGAAGAAGGATTCACAAGAGTTTATAGACGAGATGGAGAAAATTTTTTGAGTGTTGCATGTGGATAAAGTAGAAGGGTTTGAACTAGCTGCTTATCAACTGAAGGAGGTAGCAAATCAATGGTACAATGAGTGGGAAGATTTGAGGGGAGATAGTGTTGAGCTTTCTGTGTGGGGTGGATTTATGGAAGCCTTTCTGGACCGATTCTTTCCATAGGAGTTAAGGGAGTCCAAGGCTGGAGAGTTCATGAACTTGAAACAAGGAAAGATGAGTGTCAAAGAGTATGCCCTAAAATTCAATTAACTCTCCTGTTATTCTTCGAAATTGGCAGGAAACATGATGGCCCATATGAGGAAGTTTGTATTTGGTCTTTCAGATGACTTGGTGTTGGAGTGCAAAGGGTTAATGTTGAATAGAGATATAGACTTTCTTAGATTTTCTATTCACATGCAGCAGGTAGAAGATCAAAAGAAGAGGGTTGCTGAAGCAAGGGAGAAAGAAAGACAAGCCAAGAGGAACAGATCGACAGACCAGAACCATAGTAATCACCAAGATAGTAATTGGGGTAATAGGTGGCCGAAGAAAAAGTTTTGGAGTCATGCCCAGGCATCAGCTAGCTCCCCAGTACCCAGACCTCCAATGAATCGGTGATTTTAGAATTTTTAGCCTAGCCATAGACCGAGAGTACAGGGCACATAGTCTCAAGGGAGTGTGGCGCAACCTTCTTGGTTATACCCTCGATGTAACATATATGGAAAGTACCACCCAAGAAGATGTCAGTTTGGCACAATGGTATGTTATTCTTATAGCCAGCCAAGCCATATCCAGAGAAATTTCCTAACAACGAGGGGTAATTTTGGGGGAGCTAAGTCTCAAGCTAATTCCTCTGTGCCACCACCACCTCTAAAAGTTGCTATTCATCTATCAAGATCGATCATAATCGATTATACGCTTTATCAAATCACCAGGAGGTAGAAGCCTCACAAGATGTTGTTATAGGTACGTTACAATTCTTCTCCTACGATATGTTTGTGTTACTTGATCTCGTGTCTACCTTGTCTTATGTGACCCCATATGTGAAAGTTAGTTTTGGGTTTGATCCTGAAGTTAGTTTGGAACCTTTCTTAGTTTCTACTCCTATTGGTGACTCTGTTGTGGTGAGGAGGGTGTATAGAAATTGTTTCATATCTATCTATAATCGTGATACTGTGGCTTACCTTGTGAGCTTGATATGGTTGATATTAATGCAATTTTAGGGATGGATTGGCTACATTTGTGCTATGCCACTCTAAATTGTATGACCAGAAAGGTTACCTTCTCTTTTTTGAATGAACCGGTGATAGGATGGGAGGGGAATTCTTTAGCACCTAAGGGTAAATTCATCTCTTACCTCAGATCCCACAAACTTATATCTAACGGATATTTGTATCATCTGATTCGAGTAAAAGATGCTAATGCTAAAAGTCCTCCTCTCTAGTATGTCCTTGTGGTTAAAGAATTTTTGGAAGTTTTTCTTGACGATCTTCCGAGAATACCACCTGATAAGAAGATAGATTTTGGTATTGATTTATTGTCGGATACCCATCCCATTTCTATTCCACCCTATAGAATGGCTCCTACGGAATTGAAAGAGTTAAACAATAGTTAAAAGACCTTCTTGACAAAGGTTTTATCCATCCTAGTGTTTCTCCCTAGGGTGCACCTGTACTCTTCATGCATAAGAAAGATAGTTTTCTCCACATGTGTATAGACTACCATCAGCTGAATAAGGTCACTGTTAAGAACAAATATACCCTTTCTAGAATTAATGATCTCTTTGACCAACTTTACGGTGCTATGTGTTTTTCAAAGATAGACCTTTATTTGAGGTATCAATGGTAAAGGTTAGGGAGGCTGACATTCCCAAAAAAAAAAATTTGAACCCGATACGGTTATTATGAATTCTTAGTTATGTCCTTTGAATTGACTAACACCCCTGCAGCCTTCATGGACCTAATGAATAGGGTGTTCCGCCAAACTTTAGATCAGTTTTTCATAGTCTTCATTGATGACATTTTGATTTATTCTAAGAGTGAGGAAGATCATTCCAGTCACCTCCGAATTATCCTTCATACCCTCAAAGATCATAGACTATATGCAAAATTTTCCAAGTGTGAATTCTGGCTTAATGCTATTACTTTCTTGGGGCATATTGTGTCTAGTGAGGGAATTAAAGTTGATCCCCAAAATATTGAGGTAGTGAGAAAATGGCTTAGAGCCACGACTCCAACCGACATTAGGAGCTTCTTGGGTTTGGCGGGGTATTACAAAAAGTTCGTATAGAGTTTTTCTTCCATAGCTTCTCCACTTACCAGGTTGACAGAGAAAAAGGTAAATTTTGTGTGGTCTGACTCCTGCGAGAATAGTTTTGAGAATTTGAAAGACAAGTTGACTACTGCACATATTTTGACCCTTCCTGAGGGTACAGAGGGTTTTGTTGTGTACTGTTATGCATCCCAGGTGGGACTAGGATATGTACTTATGCATCATGGTAAAGTGGTAGCTTATGTGTCTAGACAATTAAAGTTACATAAGGGAAATTACCCCACCCATGACTTGGAATTAGCGGCTATGGTATTTGCATTTAAAATTTGGCAGCACTATCTTTATGGGGTACACGTTGATATTTTCACTGACCATAAAATTTTACAGGATGTCTTTTCATAGAAATAGTTAAATCTTAGGCAAAGGCAATTGTTAGAACAGTTGAAGGATTATGACATGAACCTGCACTATCATCTGGTCAAGGCGAATGTGGTGGCCGAAGCCCTCAATAGATTATCTATGGGCAGTCTTTCTCACGTTGAGAAAGGAAAATGGGAGATGGTGTAGGATATTCACCAGCTTTCAAAACTTGGGGTTTGACTCCTGGATTCCAAAGATTGAGAAGTAATTGTTCATGAGATAGCTAAATTTTCCTATGTGCTGAAGGTAAGGAGAAATAGGTCGAAGACCCCATCTTGATGCAGATTAGAAATGATGTAGGTCAATAGAAAGTGATGGTGTTTGAAACCGAAGTTGATGAGATCTTAAGGTATCAGGGTAGATTATGTGTATCGAATGTGTATGGTTTACAAGAGAGGGTTCTTGATGAAGCTCACACTTCGAGTTATGTTGTTCACCCAGGCTCTACTAAAATGTATCATGACCTTAAGGCTATATATTGGTGGAATAATATGAAGCGTGATGTTGCTGATTTTGTTTCTAAGTGTTTAAATTGTTAAGAAGTAAAAGTGGAACACTTGAGGCCAGGTGCTACTTCTCAAGACATAACCTTGCCTATTTGGAAATGGGAGATAATCAATATGTATTTCATCACGGGACTTCTGAGGTCCTAAAACCAATATGATTCCATTTGGGTGATTGTAGACCGGATGACCAAGTCATTCTCACTTTCTGCCTGTGATGACTAACTATTTGAGATATAATTATGCCAACCTATACATTGAGGAAATAGTTCATTTGCATAGGGCACCAGTATCAATTATATCCGATCAAGGTACGCAATTCTCTTCGAAGTTTTGGTGATTTTCTTAGAGGGGCCTAGGTACCCAAGTGAACCTGAGTACTACTTCCACCCTCAGATCGATAGGCAAGCGGAACGCACCATCTAGACCCTTGAGGATATGTTAAGAGCCTGTGTAATTAACTTCAAGGGTAGTTGGGTAGATCATTTTCCATTGATAGAGTTTGCCTACAATAATAGCTACCATGCCAGTATATAAATGGCTCCTTTTGAAGCAATTTATGGAAGGAGATGTAGATCACCAATTAGGTGGTATGAAGTGGGTGAAACCCAGTTACTTGGGCCTGATCTTTTTCATCAAGCAATGGAGAAGGTGAAAATCATTAGAGAATGACTCAAAACAACTCAGAGTCGACAGAAGTCCTATGTCGATATTAGAAGAAGGGAGCTAGAATTTGAGGTTGGTGATTGGGTGTTTCTAAAAGTCTCCCCTATGAAGGGAGTCATGCAATTCGGGAAGAAGTGGAAACTGAGTCCTCGCTATATATGACCATATCAGATTGTAAGAAGGATAGGTAGGGTCGCTTATGAGTTAGAGTTGCCCACAAATCTAGCTTTTGTTCATCCCGTATTTCATGTATCTATAATGAAGAAGTGTATTGAAGATTATTCCCTAGTGTTTCCTATATAGGAGATCAATGTGAAAAACTTTTTATCAAACGAGGAAGAACCCATTGCAATCTTGTATCGCTATGTTTGAAAGTTGAGGAGTAAGGAAATAGCTTCGGTCAAGGTGATGTGGAAGAATCAAAAAGAGGAGGAAGCTACTTGGGAGTCAGAAGATGACATGCTAACTAGATGCCCAAACCTCTTTGAGATAGTGGGCAATGACATAGAAGGTGCCACTCATTTACTCTCCTTATATTTTTTCATTTTTCCTTGATATGTTTGAAATCGTGCTTATCTGAGTCCTAAGCCATCATTCAGAGATTAATGATCCCAAGGGGGGGGATAATGTAATTCCCCGTAATTTTCTCGACTCGATATCACTTTGTAGCATGCTTAATAAGATGAAAACTTGAATGATGTTTTTCTTTCAAAGTGTTAAGAAAAAGAATTAGTCATATTTTGAGCTCCATATCTTTGATGATTTTATTTTCTACCTTCCCGACCTCAGAAAGTTAATTTTTAAGTTGATTCATTATCGGGGAATTCAATAGTACATCTCGAGTGAGTTTCAAAATTTTCGGACAAGCATAAGGGCATGTTTGGTACTCCAAAACAGCAGCTCAGGGCGATATCCTTGTGGTGCCCTACCTAGTCCGGCCCCTATATGTTTTGCAGTCAAGCTCCATATTTTTAAGGACAAATGGTTCATTTTCCTACACCCTAATTCACCCAAACACGAAGGTAAATCATTTTGGTGGGGCAAAATACATCAGAAACCGCTTACAATCTCTCAACTAAAAATCCTAGTCCTTTCACCTAAGATCAAGAGTTCATCATTAAAGTCAAGAATTCCAAGAACTTCATTGAGATTCGGATTCCAACCTTCCTCCTTAGTGATCTAAGGTACGTGGGATTTTTCCTAAACTACATGGGCTTGTTGAAAACACTTTGAATAAGGTTTAAGTATTAGCAATCATGAATTTATAAAGGGGTTATGGAATTTACCTTTACAAATGTGCATTATGAACTCTTTAATGATATTATTGTTTTGGTCTTGAGGCCTTCCCTTAAAGAAAATTGATTTCATTTATAAATATACGTATGTATGCATCTATAGTTGATAATTTAATTAAGAGCATGACTAATTACACTCCCTCTCATGTTGCAACACCTTTAGATTTTCGAATGTTACGAATTGAAGAATGTTATATTTAGATGAATGGTATCAATGTTCTTGACTATTGTTGAATGATTTAAGATTGATTTTAAATTGATGAGTGGGGGTTTTACATGTTGAAAAATGTTGAAGATATATAATGAAAGAATTGCATGGTTTGTCAAAAAATACATGACCACCACATGTTTGTTGAAATGTTGGAAAGAGAGATTCTTTGAATAATTTGGCATATGTTTTGAAGTATCAGTCTTCTTGAATGGTTTAAAGTATGGTGGTCTGAACATGATGTTTTGAAATAAGAGATTATAATATGATATTTTATGGATTAAAGATTTGACTTGCAAGTCAATGGTATGACGATACCATAGAAATGTATGTCATAACAGAGTAAGAGTTTCAGACTTGATTTTAAGAGAATACATGTTTTAAAGAGCTAAAATGGGCTTAAAGAGGGTTTGGTGGTTTCCCAAAGAAGGCTTGAGTTCAAATAACTCCAAGCCCAAAACCGTGTTTTGCCGATACGGGTTCATTATTCCCCCACAAGGGACCATACGCTGACCTAGTGCCTTATGGCGTATCAGAGACTCCAACCCTTGCGGCAAACTAGGGTTGGGGGCTTCATTGCTGAGTGAAGAGTAGATTCCATATATCTCGTGGGATTTCAGAGTTGTTGGTTATACCACCTAGCACAGAAGTAAAATAAAGAGTGCGTCATGGAGTTCAGATAATTGTTCAGACACTTTTTAAATATGCCCATGTGTTTTCTTTTCATAAGTATATTTATAAACTGTTTCTAAATTGCTCTCACCTATGTTGAATAAAAATTATTATTTTGGAATTGCTATGCATACCAGTACAATTGTATTGACCCCCTATATTTCAGGGTCTGAGGCTTAGTCTAGAGGTCCTACTAAGCCGTGGAGTCATTCAGACAGAAGTGAAGTGTGCAGTTGGTGAGCCTTTTTTATTTCGGAAGGTCTATTTCTTTTTAGTCACTAATTATTTATTTTAGTTTAGGTCCCCTGGGGACCTTGTCCCAGTAGCAGACAGTGTGTTAATTATCATATGTATTATAGATTTCGCAAACAGGAACAGATGTTATCTAGATGCTGATGGATTTTCTTTCATATTAATCTACATAATTCAGAACATGACCATGATTTCATATTGATTTATATTTCTGCATCCTTTTTTTATATGAGTATTGTGTATGATTACTAGATGAAAAAGGTCTCCCGGGCCTCCATGGTTCAGGATGCTCGTTACGGCCAGGGCCCCGACTTGGGTCGTGACACTTCCAAATAAGTTTGAATCAAAAATCTCAGCTATTGTAGAGTCTTGTGACTTGACTACTCTTTTAATAGCTAAGCTGATCTCTAAATTGCAAATCCAAGAACAACGGGTAACCATGAGAAGCGAAGGGACCGTCGAAGTTGCCTTTAAAGTAAGGCGTAAATTTAAGAAAGAAAAGGAAGAGAAAAAAGTCACTTTAGACCACTCTGGAGAGGTGAATTTTGTGGATACCAAGGTGAATCATCGAGGAGAGGAAAATTTCTACCTTTCGGTATTTGAAAGAAAAAAACCCACTTGGAGAAGAATTGTTGGCAGATATCTAATAGGTATCCTATTAAATGTAAATACTACAAGAAGTATGGGCACATTTAGAAGTATTGCAGGCAAAAACAAACTCAAAGTGGTCAGTCTTCCTAACGAGTAAATTTTGCGGAAGATCACCAAGTTGAAAAAACAGAGGAGGAGGCATTCATGGATTCACACACATCACTTGATCGATATAATTGGTATGTCGATAGTGCGTGCACAAGGCATTTGGCAATTGATGAAAATTTGTTATTGGACCAAAGTGATGCTTGGAGATGGTGCACTGGTGCAAGCTCAAGGAAGAGGATAAGTGAAATTCCCTATGGATGAAGGTATGAAAATTATAAATGATGTTCTTTATGAGCCAAGCCTGACACAAAACTTGTTGAGTGTTGCTCAGTTGCTTCACAATAATAATTCACTTACTTTCAAGGGTAAAAAATGTGTCATTTATGATCCTAAAAGTTGTGAAGTAGATAAAATTAGCATGATTGGTAATTCCTTTCTAATTTCATACCATTTTGCTGAAAGTTTCTCTTTCAATATTGAAATGAGTGATACTTGGCTTTAGCACAAAAGATTCGGTCATTACAACCTTAGTTCATTAGAGTATATACAATCCAAGGTTATGGTGTTGATGTGTGAGCAATTGCTAACACATTTAAGGCCTTTGACTGAGAATAATTGCGAAGTCTTAAGCAACTTTTATCATTTTTGATTTGTTTATGTTTGATTTTACAGGTTATGCTGATGAGATAGAGAACCAACAAGAATGGAATAGAGAAGTTGAAATATGGAGAAATCTGAAGAGAAGTGTGGCTGACGACATTTGTGCAAAGTCGTCAGCCCTATGATAGGCTATCACAGTTGTCGTCAGACTTAACCAGAGACTTGGTATGAGTTGAAGCCTATGACGACATCTGGTGATAGGACGTCAAAAGTGTGATACGCCATCATGAATATCGTCATCCTTAACCAGAGAATTGTCATGAGTTGAAGTTGTGAAGACATTTTGTAAAAAGGCATCAGAGTTGTGATAAGGTGTTAGGATCAGCGTCAGCCTTAAGAAGAAATTATAAAAAGGAAAGAGGAACTGACGACATCCATGATACATCATCAAACTCCTGATACATCATCTCATCCACATTGTCAGCCTTAGGCGGAGCTTGTCAAAATTGAAAGAAATCTGACGCCATTCTTGATAAGGCGTCAGACCCTTGATAAGGCGTCACCTAATGGTGTCACCTGTCCGAGAAATTTACTTTAGTTGTTATTTTATTTCCTTAATTAGACTCAAGTATAAATAGCAGCTTTTAGGGTTTTCTAATTATCATTGACATATCTTGCAATATACGTGTGCATGATTTTTCTCTCTCTCTCGAGTTCTAATATGCTCTAGAACATTATTGTTGAGAGAAGATTGTCGTCAATATTTTGGGAGTTTTGTATTAAGATTTAGTTCAAGTTACACTTATTGATTTTCATCATCGTTGTAAGTTCATCTTCCCAACTATGAACTCAACTTGTGTGCTTTTCTATTGTATCATGAGTGGCTAAACTCCATTAACCTGAATTATGGGATCTAGGGTTAGGTCTTGATATGATGCTAAGTATTCAAGATTCAATAGGTGGTAGGATTTTTTGATAATTTTGAAGCTTTAATTAATGCATGTTGGTTGCAAATAGTAGACACACCTGCTTTTATTTGCTTGAGAAAGAAATCAAATATAGTAGGAAGTGAATTATCAATAGGAACTCGGAAATACTTCGTTTCATAATCAGCATTGTAACAAGGTTGGTTAACCTGAGGTAAAATCTAGGCAATGAATAGAAATTCCCTTAAGTCGGAGAGGATTAGAAAATTAAACGCTTAAGTAGGTCGAGAGACATTTGAGCATAACGTTGATAAAGATAGCTTGTTATTCTACCCACCATGAGAATCTTGAATCACCTTTAGCATCTGCCATGTACCGTAAGCCCTAGTGAACATAATTCTGATTGTTTCATAAACTCTTGATTACAAACATCGAAATTAAAGTGACAAACAATTATTCGTGAAACTTAAACCTCCCCATTTTAAGAAACATTAAACTATCAGTGAATAAATCGCAAACAACTTGGGTTCAGACCTTATTCCCTGTGGGATTCGACCCAAACCTAGTTAGGTTTTATATTGACAACGATCACTTATACCCATTCAAGAGTGTAATTTGAACGTTATCAAAAATGGCGTCGTTTCCATGGAATACGATTGTAAACTGAATTTTGTATGTGCTAATTAACTGTTAGTTAAGTTTCCTAGAGTTACGTTTATTTGTTGTTTTTGTTTATTTGCAGGATTTTATAGTGTATGCCATGCACCAAAAGTTCTGGAGAAACATTTTTACCACTAAATCTGGAACCGTAATGAATGGAATAATGGAAGAACAACAAGAGGTTGACAAACAGGCAGCCTTAGCTAGAGCTCAGGTGAATGCGCAAAATGTCGGGCAACATGCACGACATCCAAACCCTGAGAACGAAGATTTGGGGGATGAGAAGTTATTGAACCCTGGTAACCCAAAGCATACAGAGCAGATAGCTGCACAAGTGCTACATAATATTAATCGAAACCGTCTGTTCCAAAGAAAACAAGAGTACCAACCGGTCCAGTATGATCTGAAAGATGAAAATGATGGCATAGATGGGGCAGGTGCAATGGGTGCAAGAATTTCTCCACCGTTGGCACCGGGATCCAAATTTAACATTACAAACACTATGATCCAACTCCTTAATCTGAAGGGGTTGTTTGGAGGCCTTCCTAGGGATGACCCCAACCTACATCTAGTGACTTTTGTCACCATTTGCAAATATTTTGATAACCCAGGAGTTGGACAGAACACTATCTGATTAAGTTTGTTCCCATTGTCTCTATCTGGGGAGGCAACATTGTGGCTGAATGAGCTTACATCTGATTCCATCACCCACTGGAGGGAATTGAAAGAAGCATTCTAGAATGGTTTTTTCCACCCTCCAGGAGGGACAGTTGAGAGATGAGATTAATAACTTTAGATAGCTCCCTACTGAAGCTTTGCAAGAGACATGGTAGAGATTCAAGAAGAAGCTGACACAGTGTTCAAGCCACAATATGATGGACCTACACTTGATGGATACTTTTTACAGGGCACTCAACTTTGTAACAAAGTTGATTATAGATAATATTGCTGGGGGTTTATTTGTTGATTTGTCTTTCCAAGACGCCTCAGATATGCTGAATAGGATGACTAAACAGAGTCAGGCTTGGCATACCAGGGATTCTTTGGTAGCTATCCCAACTATTTCTATTGGTATGACTACGGATCAACGCAAAATAGATGAGGAGCGAGACCAAGACATGGCCTACCTTAAGACATAGATGGACTTGCTGGCCAAGTACTTGCAGTCAAACAAGACTGAAAAGGTCAAAGCTGTGGAATCTCAATGCACTGTGGCTACTAATATAGATGAGGAGGCAAACTATATGAGTAGCAGGGGGGTTTCCGAGGCAGTAGCCAAAGGAATCAAGGTCAGAACTTTTATGACAAGCCTGATTATAAAGATAGCGAGCAAGGAAACTGGAGAAGAAATAATGATAGAAGTGGTTTATATGTTCCTCCTAGAAATTGGAAAGCTACTGCAATAACTCTAGCAAGATATCTATGGACGACATGATTGAAAAATTGTTGAAGGGAGTTGAGGCTGCCAACTCGGGGTTAACTATGATGAAGAGTGAATTCTCTACCCTGAGTCAGTTGGTTAGTTCACACTCCACTTCTATCAAGTAGTTGGAGAAGTAGATAAGTCAACTTTCTGCAACATTGAACCAGAGAAAAAGTGGTACTTTACCTAGTGATACGGTTGAGAATCTGCGGAATGATGGCTCATGCATTGAGATTACCACTAGGAGTGTCAAGATGGTACTTGGCCAATCTGTAGGAAAATCTGTAGATGGTGACGTAGTTGTTATTGAATTCGAAGAAAGAAATCCAGTGGAGTCTGACAAGCTGGATAGTTCTATTGATACTTCGAATAAGGAAAAATATAAAGAAGAGGAAGTGGTGTTGAAAACTATCCCAAGATCACCACCTCCCTTTCCTCAATGATTGAAAAAAAGGCTGATGATGCAAAATTCGACAAATTCATGGCAATGCTCAAGAAATTGATTATAAATGTTCCTTTGGTTGAAGCACTTGATCAAATGCTAGGATACGCGAAAAACATAAAGGACCTTGTGACTAAGAAAAGAGTGTGAGGTATGAATTTGTAATACCCCGTATTTTCATGCTAGAATTCTAACTGTCATTCCTGTGCATCTAAGCTCTAATCCAAGTGATTCTCATCTGAATACAAGTTTCATGATCATTATCCTAGTCTATGGAGTAGTTTATAGGTGGAAAATGTATATAGCAATGACCTAGAACAATGTTGAGCTAAGACCAATTGATTCATCCAAAGTTTGACATTCGATTCTACAAGGGTCAACTTCAAACATGAATATCTCTTAATATATATGAAATTTTTCATCCCAAGACTTATCAAATTGTATATAATTGAATTATCTTTCCAGCAATACCAATTTCGCAAAAATCCGATACCCGAGCGAAGAGTTATGCCCATTTTGTGAGAGTTAGTAAGGATGTGCGATGGGCAATGCGCCGCCCAATAAATGCGTGCGATTGGGAGCGTGAGGCACACTTAATGTCTTGCATAATCTGTGCAATGCACACCTTAAGGTCTGCCATGTGTTATTTGCCACATACCTCACTTCCAAGTGCCAAAAACACCCCTATATATGTCTATAACACGGGATTAAATTCCCACAACATCAAAATAAGTTTACTTTCTCTCAAAATCACCAAGAACAACCTTTAGGGTTTCAACATAAAAACCCCAATAGCTATAGATTCAATCGTAAGAATTCTATAATTTTTACATATTCCGAATCCCCGTTACGAAGGCTACGAGTGACACCCAAAAGTTCGTGAATAGCATTACGTCATTCAGAAAGTCATTCAAAGGTTCAAGTTTAAGGTATGTGGGGTTTTTCAACAAGAAAACTCTTTCATTCTTGTGCCCAAAATTTGTATTATTTTACAAAGATATATGATTTTACATGCTCCACTTATGAATTTGAGATGGAAATTTGAAATCTATATTCTTGTTGAAGAAGTTCTAATATTTTTGATGTTTTGAAGATGAATTTCATGAGCGTTGATGTGAATATTCATGATTAAAGATAAGTTTCCAGCTTTTCATATGAATCATACATGTTTGATATATAAAGTGTGAATCTTGAAATGTTTTGATCAAGTATTGATATATGTTTTGTTGAAGTAATGTGTTATATACACTTTGAGATTGGATTGATTTAACCTTTTGGTCTTGAAAGAGTTATTTTTGAACTCGAATGAGAAAAGAAATTCACATTTTGATTGATTATGATAAAGGGGTAGCATGATGGCTCCCGTTATGAATTGTTGAATTGTGTTGTTGTGGATTTTATTTTGAAAAGATCTGAGCTAAGTCCGGGAGTAGTCTTTAGCACCGAGTGGGAGGTATAGATATGATTGGTATTTCCCTAGAACTACGTGCCCCCATGGGATGTGACCCTAAGTCTAACTGATATAGTGATCACTAGTGAAAAGAATGATTAAGGTCCTACTCCGATGGCAAGGATAGGACAGCTCTTCCTAATGTGGGTTGGACGTTGGACTCCATGTAGCTCACATGGTTTATGTCAGTTGTAAGACTCTCTCAATGTGTGTGTGTATTCTCCTATCTAATATGAAAAGTCTTATTCTTCTATCTGAGATGAAAACATATTTGTTTGAAAGACAGAGTTTAAGAAAGTCGTTGTTTTTGAAAGATTTAATGAACATATATTCCAAAGAGAATTGTTATGATATTTGATTGCTTTGATGATTTGGAATCGAGATGGAAGTGAATTGAGATTTATTATGATGACTCACATGTTTCACCCGATATATTTTACTCTCCTATGATTATGATGATTTTAATTCGAGCTAAGTGAGTCATTTATATCAGCATGCATAATTTTATAAACTGTGATGATATTAAGATATTAGTTTATATATGCATTGCACCCCCATATGTTCAGTACATTTCCATGGTACTGACCCACATATTCGTATGTGGGCTACATTTTCTCAGAATGTAGGTACAAGGTATAGTGTACATCTTTAGATTCAGTCAGTTCGCGGCATCCAGTCAGCAGGTGATGAGTCCTTTTGATTCAAGGGCTTGAGTTAGTTATACAGCTCGAGAAGTGTTGTATTTTCTTTATCCAGTCGAATTGAGTTGGGATAGTCGAGAGTGATGACCCAGCTACCTATAGTCAGTATTAGTAGAGGCTTCATAGACTGTCAGTAGAAGTTGATGTATTCTGTTTCAGTTTTGGTTGTAAAAGCAAAGTTGTAATCTTGTAAATTTAGTTTTGTATCTATCATATTCACAAAAGAGTTATTTTCCGTAGATTTGTATAGATTTATACTTTATGTTAAGTTGCTTATGAGTTATGCCAGTAGAAGGGTTAGCTTGGGGTCACTTGTGATCCTAAGCATCGTGTGACGTCTCGGGACCCGATTTCAGGGCATTACAGAATTGGAGGAAAATCTCCACCATTGTAGCTCTATTTCTACAAGGACCTTGGTGCAAAATAAACCAGACCCAGGCGCATTCACTATTCCCTGTACAATTGGAACTATGGAATTTGCCAAGTCATTATGTGATCTGGGAGCAAGCGTTAATTTGATGCCACTAACTATTTATAGAAAGATGGGTCTGGGAAATCCCACACCCACCAATATGAGACTCGTGATGGCGGATAGGTCAGTAAAGCGACCTGTTGGCATTCTGTATAATGTGTAGGTGAAGGTGTCCAACTTTATATTCCCTGCAGACTTTGCTATTCTGGATTGCGAGGTGGACTTTGAAGTGCCCATAATCTTGGGTGAATCTTTCCTCGCAACCGAAAGTGTGTTGATTGGTTTGAGAGCTAATGAGCTCTTATTCAGGATGAATAGTAAAGTAGTACAATTTGATGTGGGCAAATCAATGAAGAATCATGAAGAAATAAGTGTGTTCTCAATAGTTGATATGTATTATGAGCACGATAGGATGTGTCCATAGCTAAGCAACTTGTTATCGAACGTTTGGTCGTGGTCATGATGAATTATGATAGTGAAGGCATTGGGGAGTACAAAGAGATAGTTTGTGCCTTGACAGGAATGCGTTCATATTTTTATTCTCCTAAAAGTATAGACGTTGATCTGGCTAATCGACCAACACCTCCAGCCAAGCCATCTATTGAGGAGCCTCCGATGTTGGAATTGAAGGAACTACTTGGACACTTATGGTGCGTGTTTCTGGGCAGCGGGAACCCGCTACCTGTTATTATTGTAGCTGATTTGGGTGAACAATGGGTGAATGCACTTATTTTAGTACTTCATAGGCATAAGAGAGCTATAGGGTAGACCATCATAGATATTATTGCCATTCCCCCAGGTATCTGCACTCATAAAATTTAACTTGAGGAAGATTGTATTCCAACCATAGAGCATCAACGCCGTCTTAACCCACCAATGCAAGAGGTAGTTAAGAAGAAGATTATTAAGTGGTTGAATACAGGAGTGGTTTACCCTATTTCTGACATCAAGTTGGTGAGCCCAGTTCAATGCGTGCCAAGAAAATGAAAGAAATGAGTTGATTCCACTCAGGCCTATAACTGGGTAGAGAGTTTGTATGGACTACCATAAGCTAAATTCTTGGAATCTGAACGACCACTTCCCGATGCCCTCTATGAATTAAATGCTTGATCGATTGGCTGGAAGAGGGTGGTATTGCTTCCTGGATGGTTATTCTGTATACAACCAAATCTACATTGCTCTTGAAGATCAGGAGAAGACGACATTCACATGCCCATATGGCACCTTTGCATTTAAGAGGATGCTATTTGGCCTATGCAATGCTCCCGCCATTTTTCAACGGTGTATGATGTCTATCTTCTCAGACATGGTGGAAGACATCATAGAGGTATTCATAGATGATTTCTTTGTGGTGGGTGATTTATTTGAGATATGTTTGGCAAATTTGAATCTAGCCTTGGAAAGATGTGTTGAATTTAATTTGGTGCTTAACTGGAAAAATGTCATTTCATGGTAAAGGAGGGCATCGTTCTCGGCCATAAAATTTCTGAAAAAGGGATAGTAGTTGATCGAGCAAAAGTGGATATTATTGAGAAACTACCACCTCCTATTTCAGTGAAGGGAGTGCATAGTTTTCTTGGATATGCTGGCCTTTATCAGAGATTTATAAAAGACTTCTCAAAGGTTGCAAATCCACTTTGCAAAATTTTGGAGAAGAAAGTGAAATTTTCCTTCGATGACGAGTGCTTGAAGGCATTTGAATGCCTTAAAAAGTAACTGATTGAGGCCCCTATTGTTATTGCACCTGACTGGGTAAAACCATTTGAGATCATGTATTATGCAAGTGGTGTTTCCCTTGGATCTCTATTGAGATAAAAGAGGGACAAACTGTTTCATCTGATATATTACGCCAGCAAAGCACTGAATGGAGCGCAAAAGAATTACACAGTCACTAAATAGGAAATTATGGATGTAGTGTATGCTTTCAAGAAGTTCAGATCTTATCTGCTTGGGACCAAATTGGTGGTCCACACTGACCATACTGCCTTGAGGTATTTGATGTCTAAGAAGGATGCAAAACCAAGGTTGATTAGATGGGCATTGCTGCTGTAAGAATTTGACTTTGAGGTCAAAGATAGGAAAGGTTGTGAAAACCAGGTTGCATATCATCTGTCTAGAATAGAAGGTGAACAGGAAATTAGTGATGACACAAAGATAAATGGTGTATTTCCTGATGAGGAGATCCTGGCTGCCGTTGTGGAAAAATTTCCTTGGTACACAAATTATGCAAATTATGTTGTGAGCGAGGTCATCCCAGATAATCTTTCTTTCCATCGAAGGAAGAAATTCTTGTATGATGTGACACATTACTTTTGGGATTAGCCATATCTTTTTGGCAATGTACAGACAATATTATAAAGTGATGTGTGCTGAAAGTAGATGTATTGTGCATATTGGAAGCATGTCATGCTTCCCCGATTGGGGGTCACCATGCAGGTGTTGAACGGCTAGGAAGGTGTTGCAGAGTAGCTATTACTGACCAACATTGTTCAAGGATGCCCACGAGTTTGTGATAAAATGTGACCAATGTCATAGGCAGGGGTCAATATCTAAAAGACATGAGATGCCCTTGACTAAGATGCTTGAAGTGAAATTGTTTGATATCTGGCGCATTGATTTCATGGTTCCTTTTATAAGCTCGTACGGGGTGAAGTATATTTTAGTTGTTGTTGACTACGACCCAAAATGGGTCGAAGCTGTGTCCTTGTTCGATAATGAAGGGAAGAGGGTTGTTCCTTTTCTCAAGAAGAACATCTTCTCTCGCTTTGGAGTACCACGTACTATCATAAGAGATGGAGGATCTTATTTTTGCAAAAAAATATTTTGAGCAGCATTGGCAAAATATGGGGTGAAACAGCACAGAGTGGCTACTCCACACCACCCACAAACCAGTGGGCAAGTGAAGGTGTCAAATCATGAGATTAAAGCCATCCTAGCCAAAATGGTGAACGCTAGCCAAAAAGATTGGTCTCAAAAGCTCGATGATGCTTTGTGAGTATATCGAACTGCTTTTAAGACACCCATTGGCATGTCACCATTTCAGCTGGTCTATGGGAAAGCTTTCCACCTACCAATAGAGCTGGAGCACAAGGCCTTATGGGCACTTAAAAGGTTGAATATAAATTGAAAGGAAGCAGCAGAGCTAAGACTGGGGTAATTGAATGAGATGGATGAATTTTGTCTCAGGCCATATGAATGATCAGATCTATATAAAGAAAATATGAAAAAGTACCATGATTTGAGAATAGAGAAACGAGAATTCCAAAAAGGTGACTTGGTGCTTCTGTTCAATTCCAGACTAAAACTATTCCCAGGTAAGCTGAAATCTCAGTGCTCAGGCCCTTTTAAAGTTAGTCAAGTCCACTCATCTGGAGTAGTGGAACTTGAAAATGAAGATGGCATTACCTTTAAGGTAAATGGGCAATGTGACAAACTTTACATTGGCCCGAAAGAATCGATGAAAAGTATTACCATTATCTGTCTCAATG
The DNA here is from genome assembly GCF_002878395.1 of Capsicum annuum. Taxonomy (NCBI): domain Eukaryota; kingdom Viridiplantae; phylum Streptophyta; class Magnoliopsida; order Solanales; family Solanaceae; genus Capsicum; species Capsicum annuum. The sequence continues at coordinate 12,664,079 of NC_061117.1, forward strand.
AAGTTTGAAGTAATTAAGATATCGGAGTCATGCTGCGACGTTAAATCAGGCACTGCGTGGAAGGCAACCCATGACCCCTAAGATTGATCCACTCCAAGTATACTCTAACCCTTATTTTAGTTTTGCTTTAATTTTAAGTTGAGGGTGTAGGGTAGTCTGTTATTGTAACATATTTTGTGGTGACCAGGAGAAATACAAGTACCGAAAGAAGTTGATATTTTTTGATTGATGTTTGAACATCTCTCCAATGCTTTGTTTGCAAAACTATGTGAATAACATTTACTTATGACCATTGTGAATTTTGTTATGGCATTAGTTCTAGCTGCTTGACGATCATTGCTAACCAATTTGATGAACTAGATAAGTGATAGCCTGCGATATACTTGTGTGCCATGTATGTGTGATAAACTACTTAATTCCCTCTGTATGCTAAATCCAGAACTTTCCTGGTTAGTCGTACCATGGTTGAAGGGTAGGGGTTAGGAAAGGATCATAAGTCATTGTATGATTAACCCACTTTTAGCCTAAATAGCCTTCCCTGTGTGCAAAATACCCCTTGATCCCTGTTTTGAGCCTAAATTGACCATTTCTTGCTTATGACACCTTTCACCTTCCCATTTATATCATAATGAACCTGTTTTGGCCCTGATCCTCCTTGGACATTGTATACCTTGACCTAGGCAAACAACCTAAGTTAAGGGTGGCTATCATATGGGTGCATTGTGTAAAATGAGTGTGAAGAAGGGTAGAATAAAAGAAAATGAATAAAAGTTGGGTGCTAATCTAAAAAAACAACAACTTGAATATGTGTGATCAAGAGAAGAGAAAAAGAGAAAGAGGTTAATGAGTGAACCCCAAGAGAGTAGTGTAGTGTCAAGGAGTTGTAGTCACTATAAAAGTCCTATAGTGATCCTAGCTGGCCTATCTGAAGGTCTTGGTAAACAAAATAAGGGCAAGCCTATGGTACTTGGCATACACTGATTGGAACTTCGTTTTGAGAGTGAAAGTCTTTTGATGACCCCAACATTTATATTTTTGGTTCCTTACATCAGAAGAAGGGGATTTTTTTGTAGTGAGGAACCACTAGTATTGTTGCTAGCTACTTGCTTGTATAGATAGTGTAGCATTGGTATATGAATGGTTTTTGTGGCTAATATTGATGCCATCACTTGAGTCCTTTAAGTTACATTATTGTTTTTCAATGGTATACACAGTTGGTTTTAATTGGATTGACCTTAGAGGTGGTAACTATGTCCTGAGCTTAAATGGAAAATTGGCTACTGAATGTGCTATGTATTCTCCTATTTAGGCTGAGTTGCTTGAGGAAAATCAATTGTTTTAAGTTGAGGGTGTTGATGTGTGAGAAATTGCTAACACATTTAAGGCCTTTGACTGAGAGTAATTGCAAAGTCTTAAGCACCTTTTATCATTTTTGATTTGTTTATATTTGATTTTACAGTTTAAGCTGATGGGATAGAGAACCAACAAGAATAGAAGCAAAGAAGTTGAAATCTGTGATAAGTCGTCAGCCCTATGATAGGCTATCACAGTTGTCATCAGACTTAACCAGAGACTTGGCATGAGTTGAAGCCTGTGATGACATCTGGTGATAGGAGTCAAAAGTATGATACACCGTCATGAATATCGTCATCCTTAACCAGATAATTGTTGTGAGTTAAAGTTGTGACGACATTTTGTGACAAAGCGTCAGAGTTGTGATAAGGCATCAGGATCATCGCCAGCCTTACGTAGAAATTATAAAAAATGAAGAGGAGCTGACGACATCCATGATACGTCATCATCCACATAGTCAGCCTTAGGTGGAGCTTGTCAACATTGAAAGAAATCTGACGCCATTCTTGATAAGGCGTCAGACCCTTGATAAGGCGTCACCTAATGGTGTCACCTGTTCGAGAAATTTACTTTAGTTGTTATTTTATTTCCTTAATTAGACTCAAGTATAAATAGTAGCTTTTAGGGTTTTCTATTATCATTGATATATATTGCAATATACATGTGCACGATTTCTCTCTCTCTCGAGTTCTAATACGCTCTAGAACATTATTGTTGAGAGAAGATTATGTCAATACTATGGGAGTTTTGTATTAAGATTCAGTTCAAGTTACACTCTTGATTTTTATCATCATTGTAAGTTAATCTGCCCAACTATAAATTCAAATTGTGTACGTGTTTATTGCATCATAAGTGGCTAAACTCCATTAACCCTAATTATGGGATCTAGGGTTAGGTCTTGATAAGGTGATAAGTATTCAAGATTCAATAGGTGGTAGGATTTCTTGATAATTCTGAAGCTTTAATTAGCGTCTGTTGGTTGGAAACAGTAGACATACCTGCTTTAATTTGCTAGAGAAAGAAATCAAATATAGTAGGAAGTGAATTATCAATAGGGACTCGGAAATACTTCGTTTCATAATCAGCGTTGCAACAAGGTTGGTTAACCTGAGGTAAAATTTGGGCAATGACTAGAAATTCCCTAAGTCTGAGAGGATTAGGAAATTAAATGCTTAAATAGGTCAAGAGATATTTTAGCATAACATCGATAAAGATAGCTTGTTATCCTACCCACCATGACAATCATGAATCACCTTTAGCATCTGTCATATACCGTAAGCCCTAGTGAACATATTTCTGGTTATTTCATGAACTCTTAATTACAAACATCAAAATTAAAGTGAGAAACACATACTCATGAAACTTAAGCCCCCTCATTTAAGGAAACATTAAACTATCAATTAATTAAATCGCAAACAACTTGGGTTCACACCTTATTCCCTGTAGGATTTGACCCCAACCTAGTTGTATTTTATATTGACAATGATCTCTTACACCCATTCAGATTTGATAACGCTCAAATTACACTCTTGAATGGGTGTAAGCGATCGTTGTCAATATAAAACCAAACTAGGTTGGGGTCGAATCCCACAGGGAATAAGGTGCGAACCCAAGTTGTTTGCTATTTAATTCACTGATAGTTTAATGTTTCCTTTAATAGGGGTTTTAAGTTTCACGAATAATTGTTTGTCACTTTAACTTTGATGTTTTTAATCAATAGTTTATGAAATAACCAGAATTATGTTCACTAGGGCTTACGGTACATGAAAGATGCTAAAGATGATTCACGATGCTCATGGTGGGTAGGATAACAAGCTATCTTTATCAATGTTATGCTCAAATGTCTCTCGACCTACTGAAGCATTTAATTTTCTAATCCTCTCGGACTTAGGGAATTTCTATTCATTGCCCAAATTTTGCCTCAGGTTAACAAACCTTGTTATAGTGCTGATTATGAAACGAAGTATTTTCGAGTCCCTATTGATAATTCACTTCCTACTATATTTGATTTCTTTCTCAAACAAATCAAAGTAGGTGTGTCTACTGTTTTTAACCAACCAACAGACGTTAATTAAAGCTTCAGAATTATCAAGAAATCCTACCACCTATTGAATCTTGAATACTTAGCACCTTATTAAGACCTAACCCTAGATCCATAATTCAGGTTAATGGAGTTTAGCGACTCATGATGCAAGAAACAAGTACACAAGTTGAATTCATAGTTGGGCAGATTAACTTACAACGATGATGAAAATCAAGAAGTGTAACTTGAATTGAATCTTAATACAAAACTCCCAAAATATTGACGACAATCTTCTCTCAACAATAATGTTCTAGAGCATATTGGAACGAGAGAGAGAGAAAAAAATTGTGCAAACGTATATTGAAAGATATGTCAATGATAATTAGAAAACCCTAAAAGCTGCTATTTATACTTGAGTCTAATTAAGGAAATAAAATAACAACTTAAATAAATTTCTCGGACAGGTGACGCCATTAGGTGATGCCTTATCAAGGGTATGATGCCTTATCAGGAATGGCATCAGATTTTCTTCAATTTTGACAAACTTCGCCTAAGGCTGATGATGTGGATGATGATGTATCAAGAGTCTAACGACGTATCATAGATGTCGTCATCTCCTTTTCCCTTGTTATAATTTCTGCGTAAGGCTGATGATAATGGTGATGCCTTATCACTACTCTAACGCCTTATCATATAATATCGTCACAACTTTAACTCATGCCAATTCTCTGGTTAAGGATGACGATATTCATGATGGCATATCACACTTTTGACGTCCTATCACCATATGTCATCATAGGCTTCAACTCATGCCAAGTCTCTGGTTAAGTTTGACGACAACTGTGATAGCCTATCATAGGGCTGACGATTATCACAGATGTCGTTAGCCACACTTCTCTTCAGATATCTTAGATGTCAACTTATTTGCTTCCATTCCTGTTGGTTCTCTATCTCATCAGCTTAAAATGTAAAATCAAACATAAACAAATCAAAAACGACAAAAGTTACATAAGACTTTGCATTTATTCTCAGTCAAAGGCCTTAAATGTGTTTGCAATTTCTCACATATCAGGTGCTTGATGTACCTAAAATTGACATGTGCCGAGATGTTTATGAGTAATGTCAATTTGGTAAATTGCATAAACGATCCTTTCCTAAAGAAAGTCTTTCGAGGTCAAAGGAAAAGCTCGAGTTGGTTCATACAAATATATGTGGACCAATGGGGACGGTTTCTTTGAGTGGGAATAAATGTTTTACTCTATTTATAGATGATCTAACTCAAATTACATGGGTCTATTTTTTAAGTAGCAAAGTTCAGGTGTTTTCTATTTTTAAAGAATTCAAGGTGATGGTAAAAAGGGAAGAGTAGCTTCCAATTGAAGTATATCAGTTCTGATAATGGAACTGAATATACTTCACATTAGTTTAGCAAGTATTGTAATGATGTGGGTATTCAACAACAATTTACTGTGAGCTACACTCTAATACAAAATGGGGTTTCTGAGAGAAAAAGCAGAACTGTGATGGAGATGGCAAGATGTATGCTAGTAGAAAAGAAGATGGTTAAATGTTATTGGGATGAGGCAGTCAATACCGCAGTCTATTTGCTGAACAGATTACCCACTAGAGAACTCCAAGACATGACACTATTTGAAGTATGGAAAGGTATAAAGCCATCAGCGAGACACTTGAAAGTCTTTGGTTCAATCTGCTATGTACATGTTCCATATGCTAAAAGAGAAAAATTGGATAACAAGGCAGAACTCTGAATTTCGTTGGGCTATAGCATAGCTGCAGAAGGGTATAAAGTGTATAATGTTCATATGAAGAAGGTTCATATCAGTAAAGATCTTGAGGTGGATGAGTCTAGCTATTATGATTTGGATCGAGATATTATTGTAAAAAACCATGATGGGAGTACTTCAGTTGTAGCTCAAAATCCATAGATGAGTGATATTTCTTCCGGACCTATTATTAGAAAAGAACACAATTCAGATGTTGATTTAACTTCAAATTCTCCAGTTTTGAAGACCAAATTACTAGCTAAAGTTTATGAGCAATGCAATTTTGCTTTTGTAGAACCATCTTCCTTTGAATAAGAAGCAGGTCATAAAGCTTGGATTTCCGCAATAGAGGAGAAGCTTGCCATGATTAACAAAAATGATACTTGGGAGCTGGTTGATAGGTCCAAACAAAAGATCGTCATCAAATCAAATAAGGAGACTGATACCAAAAAAAGATCCTTGTGTTATGGAGTTGCTTCAGAAATAGTAATTTCTAAACTTTTTCATCCTAGAGCTTCAAAATTTTCCATCATATTTGGGTCACTAGCTAATGAAGTTGTGGAGGAGTTCAGAGAAAAAGGGAACTCAAGAACTCAACATGATAAAACCCAACAAGGGCCAATCATTAACAAGAAATCTTCAGCATTTTAAGAAGAAAGAGGAGTCATGTAAAAACTATCAAGATATTCACTAAGGCACGGTTCAAAGCTCCACTTGAGTTCTTCCGCAAAAACTTTAGGGTAGCTTCCAAAAAATCACTCTAAGGGGGAGTGTGAAAATATTGAAGTACATTTTTTGGAATCATAGATTTCTAGTTAAATCTCTAGAATAGTCTAGTGTAATTTCTAGAATAATCTTTTTGAAGAAATATCTAGATATTTAGGTAATTCTAGTTAGAAGAATCTAGAAAGGTATAGTTTAGTCTATTTGAAAGATCTAAAGGGTGCTAGATATTTGAGGGAGATATTTGTATAAGAACACTCTACATTTATAGTATCTAGAATCATCCCTGCATAAGTATAAATAGGGGATGACATTAGGCATTTACAGCTACATCATTTTCACTGTTTCAACTTGTTGTTTTCCAGTCCTTCTTCCCCTTCTTTTGACACAAACAAGTGAAATTTTGTATGGAAAGTAAACTCACGATTATCGTAAGTTAAAATTCTTATCTTCTTTCTGCTTACTAGCTTGAATCTCTTAAAAACTACCCTAACCAACCAAAGACCTCATTACCAAGAGTACAACAAGGATCTCTTAACTGAATGAGAATCTTCATATTAGCCTTCTTGTCGTACAAAATTTTCATGAAAGACCATAAAAGGGTTGTGCTATGGTAACAAAGTATAGGGAAATTTAATTATCTTTATACATAGAGGGTTAACAGAAACCTTTTACTTTCCCCTGCAGGTTAAGAGACAAAGTAAGTCTCGTGGGAGGAAGCCTAGACTATGGGCGCTATTAATGAATTTGCTTGCTTTTCGTTCAGAGACATCAAACTTCATCTTAATGGAGTATAATGTAATGTTGTATATAATTTATAAATTAGAAAAATGATTTGAACTTTCCTTCTTTCCCTTTTTCTACTCTTTTATGATAGATTCAACTATTTGAGAAAATCATCATTTAGCAATCACACATTTGGTTATTCTACTGGAAATTCTCAGTGTTTCCAACTAATCAGTACGTCAATCTCTATCAATATTTGGCTACTTTGTACGTCTTCCACCACTTCTTTCTTCCATCAATTCTAGAGGTTATAACTAATAATTACTTTAACAGAGCTACTTATTCAATCAAATCAATTTGTTATAGGCAAGAATAATTTTAATCTGAAAACAAACATGTGAAATGTCAAAAGTATGACCACAGTAATATAGCATACTTGTTACTACTTTTATAACTTATTATATACCTTTCTATATCAAAATAAATTCCCTACCACAGTAAGCCATTCAACATGTATGTGTGTATGAGCGTGTGCGCAAGTGTGTGGGAGAGAGAGACAAGGGGGAATGTCTAATCGAAACACAATTTTTCAAATCTTATAACCAACAGGATTCAAATACAAGAGACAATTTTCATCTCCCATCAACACTAGAGATATCTGCTGAAAACAGTGTTTGCCACAACCTGATAATCAGGAAGGTTTATAATAGATGATTTTCTAATGGAAACGGATACAACATTCACCATCAACCATTTCACCAACATGTCAGCATCAGTAGTGTGATATGGAAGATCATCATTTGTAATCAAGGTATGCTAGCATTAGTCGATGATTTGCGGTGACAGAGAGAGATAGTAGAACCCCTGATATATCTGGTACAATTAGAGGGACATCATGGACAGGTTAAATCCATTCAAGAAACTTTCACAGACAGCAACACAAATAGTTTTTATTATATAGTATTGTCCATTAAAATCTATGAGTTTTTCCTTGTTCTAGGATGAGCGCCATCAATTCCAATACACTCAGATAACTATAATTCCAAATGAATGTCAAACTAGTATACTTGAATATTTTTATATCAAATTACCTGTAACACCAAAATAGAACTAATACCAAATTTGCATACCCACAAGATAACAAATCAAACAGAAAATCTCAAACTTATTGAAGTCTAGCAAAGACAAGTAGACGTAGTAGTGTAGAGCAATTTAAGAGGTTAACATGCAACAATTGGCAATGAAAATTTGCAACATCTGAAAAAGTTCTGCTAGGTTAACAGGAAAGATGTGTCTCTGGACCATGGATAAATAGAGCTAAATGAAAGGCTCAAGCAAAAGAATAAATAGGGCTTCCTGGCACCAACTACAATGTTGTTATGGGAGTAATAGAATAGCAGTAGTTGAAATAGGGTAAAGAGATTCAAGCAACCTCAACTAAATTTCCTAGAAAAAAACACCGAAGGAATGCTGCATAATGCACCTAAGAACGACAAAGTCTGCACAAAATTAATATAAATTAATCCTGAATCTTATATACTTGACTATGAAGAAACTAGAGCATTAAGAATCTGCAAAATATTGATGTCCAACTAAAAAATAAATTTCTCTCTTCCACTTGCATCATATATGATATACTCACCAAGGGAGGTGAAGTCGTAAAAGTTTTCCCTGTCAAAGTACATATCTGAATCTAAATTTTGAAAATCATCCTTATTTCATCATTTCTTACTCAAAAATTGGTCAGAAATTGCATTTGCTCTTTGGTTAGTAGAAACATTTGCCTCTACTATATCACCAATTATATGATAAGTAGCTATGTAATACCCTGTATTCTCGTGCTAGAATCTAACCATTATTCCTACGCATCTAAGCTCTAATCCAAGTTTTTATCATGTGACTACAAGTTTCATGATCATTATCCTAGTCTATGGAGTAGTTTATAGGTGAAAAATGTTCATAGCAATGACCTAGAACAAAGTTGAGCTAAGATCAATTGATTCGTCTAAAGTTTGGCATTCGATTCTACAAGGGTTAACTTCAAACATGTATAACTCTTCATATACATAGAATTTTTCATCCCAAGACCTATCAAATTATATATAATTGAATTATCTTTCCAACGATATAAATTTCGTCTTAATCCAATACCTGAGCAAAACGTTATGCCCATTTTCATGAAAGGCAGTAAGGGTGTTCGATTGGGAGTGTGAAGCACACTTACAGGTCTGCCATGAGGTGTGCGACGCACACCAGAAGTTCTGGCATGGGTTGTGCGTCGCATACCTCACTTCCAAGTGCCACAAATCACCCCTATATATATCTATAACACGGGATTTAACCCCAATTATCCAAAATCCTTTCACTTTCATCAAAAATTGGTCAAGAACACTCTTAAGGGTTTCAACCTAAAGATTAAGATTCTCAAGATTTAGCCGTAGTTGTTCAATAATTCTTTAAGATTTAAATTCCCCATTTCGAAGGCTACAAGAAGCACCTATTATTATCATGAATATAGTCTCAAGGTTAATAGTTCATCCAAAGCTTCAACTTCAAGGTATGTGGGGCTTTTCAACAAGAACACCCTTTCGTTCTTGTGCCCAAAACTTATTTTAGATTATAAATTACTGCATTTTTGATTACTTTCCATGAAATTCAAGTTGGGGTTTATACCCATAGTTGTTAATTACAAGCTATTAAATTTTTCAATGATTTAGAAGGGGAATTGTATGACTAATTTCATATATTTATGCAAGTAATGTGATTTTCCAGATTTTTCCAAGTGAGCTTAAGCATTATATTGTGATTCTTGATTTTTATATTTTAACATTGTTGAAGTATTTTCAAGAAATATATTGAGTATGATGTTTTGCGGTGATATTACATGAGTATGTTTATATTTTCATGTTTATTGCTGAAATTTTCAGATTTTGAGTTGATTCATCAATATTTACATTATCAAGCATGAATCTTTTAGTGTTTTAATACGAGTTTGATATATGGGTCTTTGAACCCTATTTGAAATTGATATTTTGAGAAATTATTTGTCATAAGTATCTTGAGAATTGAATGATTTGACATGATGTAGAAAGAATTGACCTTTCTGGTCGTGAAAGAGTTGATTTTGAAACCAAGTGAGAAAATAAATCCATACTTTTGATTGATTTATGATAATAGGGGTAGCATATTGGCTCTCGATGCAAATTGTTGAATTATTTATTGTGGATTTTCTTTAAAGTTGTGAGCCTGAGGCTGATTAAAATTTCTGAGCTAAGTTCAGGAGTAGTATTTAGCACCGAGTGGGAAGTATGGTACTTCCCTAGAACTACGTACCCCCATAGGATGTGATCCTGAGGCTGATATAGTGATCACTAGTGAATCAAATGACTAAGGTCCTACTCCGATGGCAAGGATAGGACAGCTCTCCCCAATATGGGCTAGACGTTAGACTCCATGTAGCTCACATGGTTATGTCGGTTATGAGAAACTCCCATAGTGTGTCTCTACTCTATCTAAGAGAAGTGTGTATGGTTTGAAAACTATGATTTCTGAGAAAGTTACTTGTTTCCAAAAGATTGAAATATATGCTCTAAAGATAGTTGTTTTAAGACTTGATTACTTTACGTGTTTGAAACCGAGACGAAGATGAATTGAGAACTTATTTTAATGACTCATTTGTCTTACTTTACATGTATTATTCATCCATGACTTTGATGATTCAATTCAAGCTAAGTGAGTCATTTATATCAGCATGCATCATTTTATAAACTGTGATGCTATTAAGATATTATTTTATATATGCATAGCACCCCCATATGCTCGGTACATTTCCATGGTACTAACCCATACACACCCCGTATGTTGGGCTATATTTTCTCGTAATGTAGGTACAAGGTATAGTGTACATCTTCAGATTTAGTCAGTTCACGGCATCCAGTCAGGTGATGATGAGTCCTTCTGATTCAAGGGCTTGATTTAGTTATACAGTTTGAGAAGTGTTGTATTTTCTTTATTCATCCTTATTGAGTTGGGATAGTCGGGAGTCATGACCCGGCTACCTATAGTCAATACTAGTAGAGGCTTCATAGATAGTCAGTAGAAATTGATGTATTCTATTTCAGTTTTGGTTGTAAAAGTAGAGTTGTAATCTTGTAAATTCAGTTTTGTATCTATCATATTCAAAAAAGAGTTATTTTCCATAAATTTGTATAGATTTATACTTTTAATTTAGTTGCTTATGAGTTATACCAGTAGAAGGGTTAGCTTGGGGTCATTTGTGACCCTAAGCACTGTGTGACATCTCGAGACCCAATTTCAGGGCATTACAAGCTTGGTATCAGAGCACAGAGTTCAAGTGTCCTAGGGTGTCTATGAATCCATGTCTAGTAGAGTCTTACGAAATGGTACGGAGACATCTGTACTTTTCTTTGAGAGGCTACAGGGCATTTAGGAAATGTCTTCATTCTTTTAAGTCTTAGATCATGCTATAGAAAGGTTCTCTAAGAAAATTTATACAGATTCTCATCTCACTTTATTCAGGACATCTTTGCCTTATTTTTAAGGTATCAAAAACAGTGAAGCTTAAATCTTTACAGATAGTTATGTTCTTGTAAGCGATCTAGAAAAATATCCCATCAGTGCTTTTGAGTTTCTAAGATTGAAGTGCCATTTTCATGTTCATAAAAGTCGTTCACTAAGCCCAAGTCAGATGTTCTTTCAGATTTTTCCTCAGAAATCATAATGTAAATCTATACTTCCTTATCTATGTATTATTCTTAAGAAGGCATGATCAGCAAGTTCCAGTTCCTCTCCAGATAATGCTCTTATATTTGCTAGCGAAAGTTTTAGAAGTTATAAAGCAGCTTGAGAGGAGCCTTCTAGTGTGTTATAAGTCCATCAAATTTAAAGTTATGCCCTCGTTCTTATGAGTTATTCAATTAAGATAGAGTAAGGTGTATTCTTAGATCATTGAATGTTGTGTGTCAAGTTTCTATCTCTTGTATTATGTAATTTTGTTATCATTATGGTTGTGAAAAATCAAAGTCTAGTGAAGCTGTGTGGGGCCTATTTCGATTCACTAGCATAGTTACTTCGTTATTCATCTAATTTTCTTATTCAAAACACAAAACAAAAGTCTAGTGAATCCATGTGAGGCCCATTTTAATTCACTAGCAACTTGTTGTTTATCTTGTTGTTCTTGTATTGGTTGAAAGTTTGGGTTTAGAGGTGTAGTGGCAAGAAAGGTGGTAAGGGTAATTTATTGAGTGTATGCATAGCCGAATCTTCTTTTTGCATATGATCGAGTTAGTAATGAAGTGATATATCCTTGTTTGTTAGTTTAGTGAAAGTTAGAGAAGGAGATTTTACTTAAGGTGGATTGTTGTTTGCTTGAGGTAAGAAAAGATTTATTGATGGAATTTGTTGTGCTAGGAAAGTATAGGTTTTGATGGAAGTAATTAGTGGTTAAGTATTGTTAATTTAGGCTTTCTTAAGATTGCAAGAGGAAGTTTAGTTGAAATTTATAGAGCTATGAAAGTAATTTAGGCATGAAGATGGGTAAATAGTAATGATGTGAAGAAGGAGGATGTGTTAACAAATTATGAATAAGATAGGCCATATGATTATGATCGATTGTCATTGTGTACTAGTTTTTCTTAATGTTGTGTTCTATAGTTTTGAAGTGAGAATGGTGTGTGAGATTGGGTTGTAAATCATGTTTAGCTCTAGCCATTAAGTTTGAAAAGTTAATGGTTCAGTTGTTGATGCTATTTATATGGAGGTGATCTACTAGGCCTGAACAGTGTATGCAAGAGTGTAAGATCATGTGTTCATAATTAAGTATGATGTAGAGGTATGCCCAAGGTGCTATGGGGATACATTATTTTTTTTAAGGATTATTGCATATTGTGTGGTTAATAGTAACGTTGAGTTTCTAGGTGGAGAAAAGCTAGTTAGATAATTTATGATGTTCTTGATAGCTAGGTTAAGGAGTTATGATTGAAGATGTTGATCCTTTTAAGTATGATTTTATTCTCATGATTTGGGTAAAATATATGTATAGAAGTGTGATCTTGGTAGGCTATGATTATGTTATTAGAGATGTAGGTATGGTTGCAAATAAGAGTGTAAGTCCTTGATGATGATTATTGAAGCTAGAAAGATAAGGATGGCATATGGATGGGTTGCTCAAGAATGAAGTCGGTAAGTTCGAAATTAGTTTATTCTTATGAGCATAGCATTTATGTGTGGATATTAGAATGATGAAATTATGTCTTAATCTCGAGGATATGGAGTAGACCATCATGCTTAGAATACCAGCTTTGACCTAAGGGGGAAATGGTTAGTGAAGAACCAAACCAAGTTTTGAGAATTAGATTGTGGTACATGTCAATAATGAGTTATGATGAGATAGTGATCCCTTCTTACTCTATAGTATTCCTTGGATTTCAGTCAATACAACACCAAATCCATTACTTGCGTGATAAATCCATGCCACAGGCCTTTGCTTATACCCATCATCCATGCTCAAGCCCATTTTTATCTTCTAGAAAGCATGTAACACCTTCACTCTGTGATTTGAGTTATCTCTCATGAATCTATGAACTCCAGTCTTATGTTGAATAACTTATGATAAGTATGAACTCATGTTTCAAAGTATGACCAGTTTTTAAACTCATAATACTAGTGAAGTTCGCATTATATCACGCATGTCCTCAGCTTAGATTTCTGTAATGAATCCATGACTTTGATATTTTATTCCTCAGGCTTAAGATAAGTGTTAATGTTATGTATTGTAGTTTCCGTGCTTCAGGTTCTTATGTGTTAGCCCTTCGGTGACCTCTTCCTATGTTAAGATAGCGGCGATGATAGTGGATAAGCAATGGTTTAGATGTGAGAGAGTTGATGACCCTCATTAAGAAAGATTATTTATGCTTTTCTATCTAAGGCTAAAGTGTGAAGTAAGATTGAGGCCAAGTCTTTGATACATGTCATGGTTAGTTAGAAATTCTTTGTATGTTTTTAAGATTAGTGCAAGAAAATTATCATTGATAAAGGTTTAGAAATATGCGAAGTATGCCTTTATGGGTATTTGCCTTAAAGTTATATGTGATTTTTAATGATAGGCTTGAATGTCATGTTGGGTGTAAGATGATGAATGCAATATGCGCTAGTGAATCCATATCAAGAGTTTTGAATTAGTCATTGAAGTGGTAAGGCATGTTATGCTTAGGGTATAAACTCTAAAAAGATATAGAATATTGAACCTTGTGGTTTAAACTAGTATTGTGGTTTGGTATGTTATATCTTGTGATTTAGAGTTAGGCTTGATCATGGTGAGAGAACTTAGTTTAGTTTAGACCTTAGTAGAAAGATTTCGCACTGCCAATATGAGAATTATAAGTTGAATCAAATGAGTATGGTATTTAAGGGGAATAGTATAGTTGAGAGAGAATTTGAGAAGTGATGCTACGCTTGAAAGTAAGAAGTTGCCTGCGGCCTAGCAATCCTATCCTAGTTTATGAGTTATATAATTATATTCCATGTTATAGAGTTATATCAATGTTGTAATTCCTTAGTCAAATGTCTTGTTCAGAGCATGCCCAAAATTCTTTGCTCCCTAATGTCAATAGAATTTCGTAGAAAAGTGCTAAAGAAATACTCCATTTGAGTATGGGCAGTCAGTATGATCCAGTCCATATAGCCTGCAATCTAGTTTAGCAAGCAAGGAGATAAACTCCTATAGATTCTTAATTTTTCAGCTAGTCTTACTATCCGCAGTCTTATAGGTATGTACATTCCAAGAGGTAATGTGTTTGCGTCCAAGTAAATTATAAATTCAGCTCAGCTCATGCATCAGTTTTAGTTTCAGATATTAAGTCATGATTCAGTTCGTAAGTATCCTATATAGTATCACAGTCTCTTCCTAGTATTTTCACCAAATTATTATCATTCGGGGATGAACGATCCCAAGAGAGGGATGTTGTAATACCCCAAATTTTCATGCCATAAACCTATAATTTTTTTCTCATGAGATCAGATCCAGCGCAAAGTAATGGTTACTCATAAGTTGACACTCTTGTTCTATCTTAGCCAATTGTTATTTTCATGAGAATTCATGCATTTGTAGATCAGTTCAGTAGCTCATTATTCTAAAGATCCAGTGATTCAGTTTCTATCAATTGCACATGATATCTTAAAGACAAAGATTCCTCTGTGCTTCATGTTAATTATCCACATTCGAGGATGAATGTTCCCAAGGGAGAGATAATGTAATACCCCGTATTCTCGTGCTAGAATTCTGACCATCATTTCTACGCGTCTAAGCTCTAATCCAAGTTATTCTCATGTGAATACAAGTTTTATGATCATTATCCTAGTCTATGGAGTAGTTTAGAGGTGAAAAATGTTCATAGCAATGACCTAGAACAAAGTTGAGCTAAGATCAATTGATTCTTCCAAAGTTTAGCATTCGATTCTACAAAGGTCAACTTCTAAAGTGTATAACTCTTAAGGGTTTCAACCTAAAGATCAAGATTCTCAAGATTTAACCGTAGTTATTCAATAATTCCTTAAGATTTGAATTCCCCATTCTGAGGGCTACAAGAAGCACCTATTATTTTCACGAATAGAGTCTCAAGGTTAATAGTTCATCTAAAGCTTCAACTTCAAGGTATGTGAGGTTTTTCAACAAGAACACCCTTTCGTTCTTGTGCCCAAAACTAATTTTAGATTATAAATTACTGAATTTTTTATTATTTTCCATGAAATTCAAGTTAGGGTTTATACCCACGTTGTTAGTTACAAGCTTGTAAGGTTTCCAATGATTTAGAAGTGGAATTGTATGACTAATTTCATATATTTATGTAAGTAATGTGATTTTCCAGATTTTTCCAAGTGAGCTTAAGCATTATATTGTGATTCTTGATTTCTATATTTTGACATTGTTGAAGTATTTTCAAGAAGTACATTGAGTATGGTATTTTGTGGTGATATTACATGAGTATGTTTATATTTTCATGTTTATTGCTGAAATTTTCAGATTTTGAATTGATTCCTCAATATTTACATTATCAAGCATGAATCTTTTGGTGTTTAAATACGAGTTTGATATATGGGTCTTTGAACCCTATTTGAAATTGATATTTTGAGAAATTATGTCATAAGTATCTTGTGAATTGAATGATTTGGCATGATGTAGAAAGATTTGACCTTTTTGGTCCTGAAAGAGTTGATTTTAAAACCAAGTAAGAAAAGAAATCCACACATTTGATTGATTTATGATAATAGGGGTAGCATATTGGCTTCCGATGCGAATTGTTGAATTGTTTATTGTGGATTTTCTTTAAAGTTGTGAGCCAGGTTCTGATTAAAATTTCTGAGCTAAGTCCGAGAGTAGTATTCAGCACTGAATGGGAAGTGTGGTACTTGCCTAGAACTATGTGTCTCCATAGGATGTGAGCCTGAGGCTTATATAGTGATCACTAGTGAATCAAATGACTAAGGTCCTACTCCGATGGCAAGGATAGGACAGCTCTCCCCAATGTGGGTTAGACGTTGGACTCCATGTAGCTCACATGGTTTATGTCGGTTATGAGAAACTCCAATAGTATGTCTCTACTCTATCTAAGAGAAGTGTGTATGGTTTGAAAACTATGATTTCTAAGAAAGTTACTTGTTTTCGAAACTCTAAAGAGAGATGTTTTAAGACTTGATTACTTTACGAGTTTGAAATCGAGAGGAAAGTGAACTGAGAACTTATTGTAATGACTCAGTTGTCTTACTTTACATGTATTATTCATCCATGACTTTGATGATTTAATTCGAGCTAAGTGAGTCATTTATATCAGCATGCATCATTTTATAAACTGTGATGATATTCAGATATTATTTTATATATGCATTGCACCCCCATATGCTCGGTACATTTCCATGATACTGACCCACACACACCCCGTGTGTTAGGCTACATTTTCTAGTAATATAGGTATAAGGTATAGTGTACATCTTCAGATCCAGTCAGTTCGCAGCATCCAGTCAGCAAGTGATGAGTCCTTTTGATTCAAGGGCTTGAGCTAGTTATAAAGTTCGATAAGTGTTGTATTTTCTTTATTCAGCCGTATTGAGTTGGGATAGTTGGGATCATGACCCGGCTACCTATAGTCATACTAGTAGAGGCTTCATAGACAGTTAGTAGAAGTTGATGTATTTTTTTTTAGTTTTGGTTGTAAAAGCAGAGTTGTAATCTTGTAAATTCAGTTTTGTATCTATCATATTGAGAAAAGAGTTATTTTCTGCAAAATTGTATAAATTTATACTTTTAACTCAGTTGTTTATGAATTATGCCAGTAGAAGGGTTAGCTTGGGGTCATTTGTGACCTTAAGAATCGTGTGACATCTCGAGACCCGATTTCGGGGCGTTACAAGCTAGTTGTACATAATCATCACCATCAACAAAAAACTGTTCGAGTTCTTGCGCTTGGTATGGTTCATTCTCATATACGTCTTCTTCCATTACCTCTCCCATATCATACATATCTCTTGGCTTTAAATACAAGCAACACTCCACCCTTTGTTGACAATATTATCCACATAATACACCATTTGTTCTTGAGATGCTTCAATGTAAGGCTCATGTTCTTTTCGTTCACCAGTATGAATCAATCTCTCAAAATGAACACAATTAAGATTCCAGCTATCTTTTTATACCCTCTATTTCGATCAGTATTAGCCCATTTACATTTGAAAAGAACAACCTTGAAATGGCCATTATAATTTATCTCAATAATATCTTCTAACTTCCTATAGTATAGTAATTCTGCTTGCCTTAAATTTCCATCAACCCTACTTGCAACACATGATGTTTTGGAGGTTAAGAAAACTTCACTATCTTGTGTTTTCAGTCCTTCTTCTTGAGCAAAAGTTCAAAATTTTTATCCATTGATGTTATATGCAATAAACCTTCTTGTATTTGTACATGGACCTCGTGCTAGAAACATTAGATCAGTAGACATTGTATCTATTATGTCTTGATTTATAATCTAAATTAAAATAAAATTGACTTAGTCTAATTTTCTCATTCAAATCAAATATAAATAACAACTAATTATTACTTACCCGCTTGTGGAACCAATCAACAAACTCTTTATTAACTCTTCTCTATATCTCTGTAGGTGAAGGTCTTCTTCCTCTTGAACTCCTCCTTATGTGTTGTCTAAATTCGCTATATGAAAAAATTAATTTAATATTAAAGAGCATGACTATCCTGCTTCAAACATTACAACGACAAATAACATACAGTTTTTAAGAGTTACTCACTCCACAAATGGCATGACTATTGCACAATTTAGAAACACATATTGATGAGTTTGTAGTTTCGGCATAGGAGTTAAATCATAATTTTCTGGAGCTGATGTAGGTTTAACTAATTGAGGGAAGAGAGTAGACATTCCAGAAAGCTCAATGTCATTTGGGTCATCCCAAACACACTTAGGTCTATTGAATCTTGTCTCAATATCCTTAATATACCACAAACAAAATGTAAGAGATTCTTCAGCTAAATAACCCTCAGCTATAGAAGCCTCTGGTTGTGCTTTATTTCATACGAAGGACTTAAAATGACCCATAGAAAAATAAAAGGCAATCATAAGTGTATGTTAAGATTAGTTCCTCAAAAGTTACAGATTAGTTGTACCAGCTGTTATAAATACAACTTTAAAGTAGGATTTAAATTTATTAAATGATGTTACAATCATACAAAATCAGCTTTGTTACTTTTACTTATCTTTAGGTCATAATTATTATAAATAATGGTACCTTATTTTACTCCTTTTATTGAGCTTTTTCAGTTATGTTCTTATGTATAAATGTGGCAGTGATCAATGAAACTTTATAATGCTTTCTACTCTTTCTTTTCTTTGTTAAGATCTGTTTTTCTCTCCAAAGATAGGTATCAAGAGCATTGCCATCTTAAGGGACCTGTGATAAGAGAGTGAATAAAGAACACAACTTCTTTCTATATAACCATTCTTTAAACTATAATCTTAAATAGTTTATAGAAAATGAATTCTAAAACAAGCTTTCTATTTCCACCCGTCTTCAATGGTGAGAACTATCAAGCTTGGGAAATTAGAATGACGGTTCATCTTGGGTCACTGGATCTATGGGAAGCAGTAGAGGAGGACTATGAAGTAACTTCTTGGAGATTATCCAATAGTGAATCAGATGAGACATCACAAGGAGAGAAAGACAAGAAAATCCAAAGCCAAAGCATGCCTTTTCTCAGCAGTATCTCTTTCAATTCTTATCAAAATTATGCAAATAAAATCCGCTGCAGAAATTTGGGAGTATCTCAAAAAGGAATACCAAGGAAATGAAAGAGTTCAGAATATGCAAGTGATGAATTTGATTCGTGAATTTGAAATGAAGAGAATGAAAGAATCAGAAACTGTAAAAGATTACGCAGATCAGCCACTCAACTTAGCCAACAAGGTGAGATTGTTTGGTAAGGATTCCACGAATCAAATAATTGTTCAAAAAATTCTTGTCACACTTCCTGAGAAATATGAAGCCATAATCTCTTCTTTAGAGAATTCTAAATATTTGTCAAGCATTACCTTGGCAGAACTTGTTAAAACTTTGCAGGCATTGGAACAAAGGAGAATAATGAGGAAAGAAGGTTCTGTTGAAGGTTCTTTTCAAGCTAAATCACAAAACAAGTCATATGAGGAAAAGAAAAAGAACCAAAAGCAAAGGTATGGAAATAATTACAACAATCAGGGTGAAAGTAATCCACACTACCTTCATTGCAAAAAGACAAATCACTCTCAACACAAATGTTGGTGGAGACCATATTTCAAGTGCAACAAATATGGTCAACTGGGCCATATGGAAAGGGTATGCAAGTCATAAATGCAACAAAAAGAAGATAATGCTATTGTAAATCAATATGAAGAAGAACAAGTATTTGTAGCAACTTGTTTAGCTAGCAAAAGCATTTCCAAAAATTGGTTGATTGATAGCGGATACACAAATCATATGACCAGTGATCAAGAGCTCTTTAAAGAACTAGATAGATCTGTTATTTCCAAAGTCAAAATTGGAAATGGAGAATATCTTGATGTAAAAGGCAAAGGAACAATTACAATGCAAAGCCCTACAGGTTTGAAACTTATAGCTGATGTTTTATTTGTTCCTGATCTTGATCAAAACCCCTTAAGTATTGGGCATCTACTTGAAAATGGTTTCAAAGTATTATTTGAAGAAAAAAAAAATGTGTCATCAAGGATTCTGATAATAAGGAGATGTTCAAGGTCAAGATAAGAGGAAGGAGTTTTTCCTTGAATCTATTGGACGATGAGCAAGCAACAATTGTCATGTTGGAAAATGAGTCTGAGTTATGCAACAAAAGACTCGAACATTATCATTATAGTTCCATAATCTTCATAAAAGAAAATCAACTAGCAGAAGGTCTCCCTAGCCTTAGGAAAAATCTACCTGCTTGTGAAGCTAGTTGGTATGGGAAGCAAACAAGGATTCGTTTTTAGAATTCATGATGGAGTCCAAATAATAAGCTGCAACTTGTTCACATGAATGTAGGAGGACCTCAGAAAATAATATCTTAAAGGGAATCGAGCATCAGCTAATGGCACCCTACACTCATCAACAAAACAGAGTAGTGGAAAGGAAAAATAGGATGCTAATGAAGATAACAAGGTGTTTACACTACAAAAAAGGGAGAACTAAGAAATTTTGGGTTGAAGCTACCAATACCGTAGTATTTCTGCTAAACAGATTGCCTACGAAGTCTCTACTTAGATCAAGATTCGAGTTTCTCGGAGAAAGACTTTGTGTTACAGCTCTTGAATCAAGGAGGAGTGTTAAGATTAGTGCCTCAAAAGCTGCAGATTAGTTGTACCAGCTGTTATAAATACAACTTTAAAGTACGATTTAAATTTATTAAATGAGGCTGCAATCATGCAAAATCAGCTTTATTACTTTTACTTATCTTTAGGTCATAATTATTAGAAATAATGGTAGCTTATTTTACTCCTTTTATTGATCTTTTTCAGTTATGTTCTTATGTATAATGTGGCAGTGATCAATGAAACTTTATAATGCTTTCTGCTCTTTCTTTTCTTTGTTAAGATCTATTTTTCTCTCCAACAGTGTACACACTATATGGAATGACCAGGATATAAACATCTTTAAATTAGAAATGTTAATATTTCAAAAAATAATAGATATATTTAAATCGGAAATGCTAATTTTTACCTCTCTATAGGATACATGATTCGGTAATGCACTGGACCTCCAAGTTTTGCTTCCTCTACTAGATGAACAGATAAATGAACCATCACTGTAAAGAATGTTGGAGGAAATATAATCTCTAGGTGGCAAAGTATCCTATAATACGCTATTGGAAAATATCAAGCTCCGAAAGATTCAAGGTCTTGCTAGAAAGGGCTCTGAAAAATGAGAAAAATTCCACCCAAATTGTAACTACATGCTCTAGCAACATGTTACGAATTGCCAATGGTAGAAATTTCTCTACGATAATATGGCAGTCATGAGTTTTCAATCAAAAATTTTATTTTGTACCAAATCAATGCATTTGGAAATGTTACTCAAGTATCCGTCTGGTACTTTAATATTCTTTAAAGTTGTAAGAAACAACATTTTGGTGTCCACATTCTTTATCTTATCAGTCACAAGTGAAAACACAGCAAGATTATATGATCCATCATCCTTCAGCCAAAGATCACGCCTTATGCCCATTTTCCTAAGATCCGTTCTTGCATTAGCATTATCTTTTGATTTTGATTAATCATGGAGCAGTGTATATATGAAATTGTCACATATATTCTTTTAAACATGCATAAAATCTATATTATTGTGCAACAAGTTAGAGTCAAAATAAGGAATTTCAAATATTATACTTCTCTTGTTCCACTTTTTAGTTGCCAATTTAGATCTTTTCCTTCTACCACCCAACTCTGATCCTTTCCCTTCAATGATTTGTCTCAAAATGTCAGATCCTGATAATTTTAATGGTGGATTCTACTTCTCTGTGCTTATGTTAAATCGTACTCTATTGAATCTAAATTTGTGATTTTTTCCTAGAAAACGTCGATGACCCATAAAACACCACTTTTTACTATGACGAAGATGACAAGGTTCCTTGTCAAAGTTACAAGCTGGAAAGGAAAATCCAGTGTTAGTGTACCAGCCGGATAGGATACCTAATCCAGGAAAATCACTAATTTTCCACATAAGAGCGACATGCATTGTAAAAGTTTCATTCAATGATGAGTCAAATGTTTCAACACCATCATACAATAACTCTCGGAATTCCTTCACAAGTGGTTGTAAGTACACATCTATATTATTTTTCGGTGTCTACTTGCCTGGAATAATCATTGATAAGATGAAAGAAGTGTGCTTCATGCACATCCATAGAGGAAGATTGTATGGAATCAAGAAGACTGGCCAAATACTGTAGGTAGAACTCATTGTTCCAAAAGGATTAAAACCATCGGTAGCAAGGCCTAAACGAACATTCCATGGATCAAAAGAAAATCCAAAGTTAGTCCTATCAAATTTCTACCATACCTCACTATCCCTTGGATGCCTCATCAACCCATCTGGGTTACTGCCTATAGCATGCCATCTCATATCTTCTGCAGTCTTGCAACACATAAATAACCTTTTCAACATTAGTTTCAATGGAAAGTAACACAGAACTTTTTTAGGTTGCTTATTTTTTATTAGAATTCCATTTAGACGTGCCACAATGCTTACATGCTTCCAATTCTGAATCATCTTCCTAGAATAGCATATAGTTATTTGTACATGTTGTATCTTGATGTAGTCAAGTCCAAGTGTGGTAATTATTTTTTTGGCCTCATGAAAAGGAGGTATCTTTGCATATTCAAATGCATCTCTCAACGAATCTAATATCATGGTAATTGCCTTATCACTTAATCAAAAATAGATCTTTATATGATACAGTTTTATTAAAAACACTAGTTTTGTTTACTTGCTCCCTTCATACAGTATTTGACTTCCATCTTTGAGAAAATCATTGAAGTCATAGAATCATCGCTACGCCACTTGTTTGATGTTTCAGTTGATCCCAATGGTTGAGATGTCCTTGCATACCTGCTTGCTGGCTATACTTCCCAAATTCATCATTAATCATTATTTCTATTGTATTTTCTGGATGAAACATCTCTTTCTATCTCTAGATGACTCTAATACCTTTTTCTCACCATGAATATTCCAAATAACATAAAATGACTTGCAAATCAAATTGTCATCCACCTCCTCTCTAGTATTCCACTTACCAAAATGACATAGAGGACACGGACACCTAATTATATCTTCCACAGCCGCATTCTTGAATGCAAAATCAAGAAATTTATTCAAACCTTG
Source organism: Capsicum annuum (assembly GCF_002878395.1). Classification (NCBI taxonomy): domain Eukaryota; kingdom Viridiplantae; phylum Streptophyta; class Magnoliopsida; order Solanales; family Solanaceae; genus Capsicum; species Capsicum annuum. The sequence goes on from NC_061117.1 coordinate 12,687,119, forward strand.
CTTGTATTCATCTGAGTTCTGTGGCTGTCTAATCCACGATTTATCCATAGTGAAGTAATAAGCAAATTAACATAAATAGCTTAGAGTATACCTCAATAAGAAGTATCCAGACCAGATTTTATTGTACTTGCAATGTACTTCAACAACTTCAAAGTGATCTTTCAAATCAAATTAATTCCAGAAACTACCAGACAAAAGAATTCATGAGGAATCCCACAAAACAACTTCATGTATATATGTTTGTTCGTAATGTGAATGATAAAACAAACAGTAGAGAATGAAGGGTACTTCAAAACAAGAAAATCTAAACAGAAGAAAAGAATTTTGATAAACCTAATTTCTTCTACAGTTGAGTTTACGGAGGAGTGATTTGTGCTTTAATTTCGTGTTTCTACCACTGTATGATACATTTAATGAGTATATTAATATTAATTATAAAAACTTTAAAGTATTTTGTGACAATTATTAATTTTTAATATATTATATTTTCTTTTCTTATTATTAAAGAGTTATATAACGATGAGAATATTTGGTAAATTTTCAATTTCTGAACCCAAAAAGGCCAACAATTTTTTTGTCTTATTTTCAAATTGGAAAATAATATTTTAGGAATAATAATTATATCTTTGAGACAATAAATACCTTTTTCCTCTATTAATTTATGTTAGGGCAATTCTGATTCTTATTAATAGTTTCAGGCTATGGGCTCTATACTTGTATAAATAAATATAAACCAAAAATCAAATTATATTATTAAGTAATACCATTGAGTTATAAAATAAAAATAAAAATATAGTATAATAGTTCTTGAATATGATTAATTTGATATAATTTAGCTCGATTAACAAAAGGTGAATATTGCCACATTATTTAGATGATCTGCTTATCTTGTTTGAGAACACTACTGAGCGAGTTGCTCTTCTAGGCTTAGCTATGTGAAAACCTTACAGAGAAAGTGGCACTTCAATGTAACATGATATGGTGTCAACGCCCTTACGAGGTAATAATGAGTTTTACACTCTTTAAGCCCGGCCCACGCGCGGTTAGGAAGCTTGGCCGAAGAGTGACACCACCCACCCTACCCTATCGCCAATAGTTGGCCGTCCTACAATGGCCCAAAAAGGAACTACAGTGATCATGAATAGGGATCCTTTAGCTATAAGTAGAGTCCCCATAAAAATACCACTAGATCAAGCATTCGTGATTTCATATGGGGACAAAATCTTTACAAGTTGATCGAATATTACATCGACTAATAATTTTATCGGGCTTTTTAGAGACACATTTCTTATTAATTGTGATTTATGAATTACTATTGTCATTCAGAAAAGCATTCTAACTTTAGATTGCATTTGAGCTTATGAACTATCTCTCAGCCAAATCTTAATGAATAGTCTTTGACCATGGGAGGATCTAGGGGCCCGAGTCCCAGAAACCTAGTAATTTTTGTGTGGATATAGTATTTATATAGAGAAATCTAGTAAATATATAAGAATTATAATTTGAGAGTCCATAAACAAAGTGTATTATTGGTATAGTGGAGTAGAGGGATTTGTAAAAGTTTTATTGACCTCATGGTTGTGGGTTTAAATCCCCTTAGTTATTATTTGATTTTATTTTTATCTAAAATGGTGAAACAACAAAAGTTATATCTTATATCCACCTCTGGTTCTGACCAAACTTTTTTTTCTCTTATTACTACTACTAGGAAGTAATGGCCCGCGCAAGCATGAGCCCAATATTGGAACACTTTTCTTAGATAAACGATGAGTGATACAGTATAATTGGAAAGTGATATCTAATTTAACTTCACGACTTTTATAATTTTTCACCACATATATACATGCTATACTATTTACAAATATATTTTTCTAGAACCATTTTAGAATATTCCCTCGTTTACATGGTGGTGGTCATATAAATTACTTTAGTTATTGGACTCCGACAAGAGAAAAAAAAACTATCCCATGCAGAAATGAAATCACATGATTTTCTAGTTTTGCCAACACGAGTCTATCGTTGATCACTCGAAATTAATAAAAAATGATCAGGTAAATGCAGAAAATAAGAAATCCCTACTCAATCAACAATGAAATATCAATTGTTTATATTGTTGCTTTTGTGCTTTGCAAATTTAAATCTTCTCCATGCTTCTGCAGTTCATGGGACCAAATAAACTCTCTGATTTTTGCCTTCAATTCAGTGTCGGGAATCAACATTTCTGCAGTTAGATGAGACCGATTAAACTGGTCTGTACTATCACTAATACTCCTAAGGACATCAGCTGCAACATTAAATATTTGCTCATTCTATGATAGACCGTGCCTTATAATTGCAGCTGGAAAGATATTTCTGTATCACCTCCTGCCAAATGCACATATATTTTCACAATCTATTTCAGCAACTCATTCGGACATAACTTAATACTTTTTAGGGTCTTTCAAGCTAAGAGATTTTCTTTGTGATCCCACCAATTGTAGTAAGAAGCAATTCAAATAAACGCCCTTCTCCTCTTCCTTGGCAATCTGTCTTCAGACATTTGGGTGACTTGTAACTTGCCAAAGATATTCAAATAGTTCAGCAGTGTTGTGGAGGATATTAAATTTATCACAGAACTGCATGTGGGAACCTGTAAATTCAATGTCAACATAAAGCTTCAAAAATTTCTCACAAGGTACTCCAAAGAGAGTTAATGCCCCTCAAACGAAGTAGACATTGCAGTGGAGCCACTTCACTGTGGCATCCAATAGTTTGGGACTTCAACCATCTTTGATCTAAGGGGTTTTTTATATATATTACTTGCCATGAACATGATAATGAAATTTATGAAGTGTCCAGCAAGACACCATCCAAAGCTCTAGGAATTCGAGAAGCAAAGTTAACAAAATACACCCACCCACCCACAAAATCTTTATATTACAGCAAAGTCTTGTAGAAACACAATAGAGAATAATTAAAAATGAACTCAGCCTCAGCTCCTTGCTTGATTAAAAACAGGGATCCATCAGCTCCGTCTGTCTTGGTTTCCATCTATATGAGATCTCCAATCTTCATGATTTTAGGACCTACTCGGCCTAGTAAATTCTAGCAGCCAATATTTCGACGCAATAAGCTAAATACTAATGATACCTTTACAGAAACAGAGAAAAAAATTCTGCAACAGGGACATTCCTTGACCAGTAGAGAGTAAAAACGTGACTTGACTCAACCTAACCAATGTCCTAACTCATCTTTGTCACAAACTGAGAGGAAAATTTCGATGATAGTCCATATATTCTTGCAAAAAAAAGGGCTAAAAAATGATATGCTAATCAAAATCTAGGCTCAACATACCCTGCAAGCAAAATTATATGCAGTGAATGGTGAAGCGATTCCTATCATGACTTGTCGCTTCAACAAATACTTTGGTATGAGATCTCATATTTCATACCATATAAAACAAATTGTGTATCAGAAAGAGTATTTACAACAACTTTAACTTGAAAAAGCCGAGAACAAAAATAGATTTTCTAAGTTCCTTCAAAGAACATGTCCTCAGATGATGATGTGATACTTCTTCAAGCTGCATAAAGCTTTATTTATAAGACCAGGTAAGATGCTTGGTTATTTAATACGATTGTATCACATAAAGACGAGTTCAATATTTCTTTATAGCCTGATTTGGTCACAGTTAGAGGACATATAGTTCGATAAGCACAATTTCTGCAAAATATCATTGAACGAGAGTTTGGAAGACCCACTTTCCAGATTTCCTGTTATAACTCAGGAAACTTTCAAATACAATTGTCTTATGAGTAAAACACAGATGAAAAAACCTTGACCTAACTTAGAAAGCCTTAAGAAAAAGTCTCAAATAAAAGAACAGAAGAGAGGATGCTTCACTAGAATAGTTAGAAGCTGTAAGGATTCAGACAGAATAAGCAAACCCCAAGTAAAAGAAAATAAGAACAACACACAGATTTACGTGGAAATCCTTGCGGAAAAAACCATGGGCAGTGGCAGAGAAGGTTTCACTATAATGGAAAGAGAGTACAATGTGGAGACGCCTGAATTTTTCGAATGCACAAAATAACTCACTAATTGCACTTATATAATACGTGCATACAAATAATTCCTAGGCCCGAAAACATAAAGGTCCATTCAGGGCCCACTCAACATAATTCGGGTCACAACCCAAACAATCTCTACCTTGACACGAATTCTAATTCAGAACTCAAATCCATTTCAAGACAAACTCTCCAGCTCTTCCACAAAAGCCCCTAAGGAACATCTCAATAGCTAACATTAACCAAGTCCAAGCAATGCTCAAACTTGGCACTTGGTAGTGTCTTAGTCATCATATCAGTAGGATTATCATGAGTAATAATCTTGCTCACCACAATATCACCACGAGCAATAATTTCACGCATAAAATAATATCGAACATTGATGTGCTTTGTCCTCTCATGAAACATCTGATCTTTCGTAAGGAAGATAGCACTCTGACTGTCACAAAAGATCGTAGTAATCTGTAATTCTTTACTAAGTTCACCAAACAGACCCTTCAACCAAATAGCTTTCTTGAAAGCCTCTGTAATAGCTTTGTACTCTGCCTCAGTAGTTGACAAAGCAACCGTAGTCTGTAATTCCAACTAATAGCACAACCACCAATGGTGAAAACATAGCCTGTAAGGGACCTCCTTTTATCATGATCTCCTACAAAATCAAAACCAACATACCCGATTACTCCATCTCTATTTCGCCCAAACTGCAAACAAACATAAGCAGCTCCATGAAAGTATCTGAAAATCCACTGAACTGCTTTCCAGTGTTCTTTGCAGGATTTTCCATGTATCTGCTTACTACACTGACAGTATAAGATAAATCTAGTTGGGAACACACCATCGCATACATAAGAGACCTGACAACACTAGAGTATGGAACTCGAGACATATAGTCATGCTCATCATCTATCTTTGGAGATAAAGTGGCTAAGAGTTTGAAGTGAGTTGCCAATGGAATACTAATAGGCTTGGCATTTCGCATATTGAACCTGTGAAGCACTTTTTCAATATATCTTTTCTGACTCAAGTGTAACCTATAATTCTTTCTATCCCTCAGAATCTCCATGCCAAGAATCTTTTTCGCTGCTCCTAGATCTTTTATATCAAACTCCATACTGAGCTAGGCTTTGACTTTTATTATCTCTCTCATATTCTTTGCTGCAATTAACATATCATTAACATACAAGAGAAGATACACGAATGAACCATCACTCACCTCCTTAAAGTAAACACAACTATCATAGTTATTCCTCTGAAATATATGAGAGGTCATAAAAGAGTCCAACCTCTTATACCACTATCTGGGAGAATGCTTTAAGCAATAAAGAGACTTCTTCAGCAAGCATACATAATCCTCCTTTCCTGAGACTACAAAGCCCTCTGGTTGCTGCATATAGATGTTCTCCTCAAGTTCTTCATGTAAGAATACAGTTTTGAAATCCAATTGCTCAAGCTCAAGATTGTGAATCGCCACAATACCAAGCAATGCTCGAATCGAACTATGCTTTACAACTGGAGAAAGAACATCTGTGAAGTCAATACCTGGACCCTGACTGTAACCTTTAGTAACTAGTCTTGCTTTGTACCTAGCATCTTTAACTCTCGATGTTTGTTTTTTTTTTTGAATACCCACTTGCAATGGACATCTTTCTTATCTTTAGGCAATCTCACCAGATCTCATGTGTCATTCTTATGAAGTGATTCCATCTCCTCCTGTATAGCAATCATCCATCGGTCAGAATCATCACAACTAACTGCATCTGAGTAAGAAGAAGGATCTTTACCAAAATTAATACCTTCTGCTATACTCAATGCATAAGCAACCAAATCAACTTTAGCATACTTCTGAGGAGGTATAGTATCTCTTTTAGGTCAGTCTTAAGCAGTAAAATATTGTGGTGCCACTGGTGGTGAAAAAAAAATAGTATCACTCTGTATCTCTGGGCTAGGCTGAAAAGTTGGCACTGGTGTAGACTCAGCTCCAATCTGTAATTAAACATGGGTGCTTGGCTGTTGCTAATTCATCTCACTAAGATCATCCCGAGGCAAAGCACTAGATTCGGAGAGAGCCCAGAGAATGACAGTTTCATCAAACATAACATTAATTCTAATTATAACCTTTCTTTTTTCTGGACACAAAAGCTATAACCTTTAACACTAGGATTATAACCCATAAATCAGCACTTGATAGATCTAGGCTCCAACTTTCCATTATCAACATGAGCATACGCAGGACATCCAAATATCCTCATATCAGAATAACTAGTAGGAGTACCAGACCATACCTCTTGTGGAGTCTTTTTATCAATTGGGACTGAGGGAGAGCGGTTAATAAGAAGACAAGCCGTGGAAGCAGCTTCGACCCAAAAAGACTTGGGTAAACCAGCATTAGAGAGCATACAATTCACCTTCTCCATTATAGTCCTATTCATTCGTTTGGCCACACCATTCTGCTGCAGAGTATGACAAATTGTCAAGTGCCTCACAATTGCTTCTGACTTGTAAAAAGTATTAAATTCATTAGAATAGAACTCTAAACCATTATCAACCCGAAGGCATTTTACCTGCTTCCCTGTCTGCTTTTCAATCATAGTCTTCCATTCCTTGAAAGTAGGTAACACATCATTCTTTTTCTTCAGAAAGAACACCCAAACTTTTCTAAAATAGTCATCAATAATAGTCAAAAAGTAATTAGAGCCTCCTCTAGAAGGTACTCTAGCAGGACCCAGAGATCAGAATGAATATAATCAAGTATGCCCTTAGTTGAGTGGATGCCTTTAGTGAATCTGACTCTCTTCTGCTTCCCAAAAATGCAGTGCTCATAGAACTCCATTTTGGTAATACTCTGCCCATCAAGAAGTCCTCTCCTGCTTAGTTCAGCCATCCCGTTTTCTCTCATATTCCCCAGGCGCACATGCAAAAGTTTAGCAACATCACTTTCTAATAGAGAAGAGGTAGAAACGGTTGCATCACCTGTAATAATAGAGCCTTGCAGGACATACAAATTTGTAGACTTTCTCTGTCCCTTCATCAGAACAAGAGCACCTTTAGTAACCTTCAAGACTCCACCTTCACCAGTGTACCTATAACCGTTCGAATCAAGGGTACTCAAGGAAATAAGATTTCTCTTCAGGTCTGGAACATACCGCACATCACCAAGTGTCCTCACAACCCCATCAAATATCTTGATCCTGATTGTTCCAATACTATCTATCTTACAAGGTGTGTTATTTCCCATCAACACAGCACCTTTAGCAACTGTTTCATATGTTGTAAACCAATCTCGATTATGACACATATCAAACGTGCAAGCTAAATCAAGAATCCAATACTCACAGGGTTTGGAGTTACCATCAAATAATACCAAGAGTTCTCCATCACTACCACCATCTTCAACAAAACTGTCTTCACCGGACTTCTTTGGTTGGTTTTCCTTCGGTTTTGGAGTTTCTCTTTTCTCTCTATTTTATAACTTTCAACACTCGAATTTGATATGGCCCTTTTTCTTGTAGTAATTACAGGTTTTATTTCTATTTCTATATTTCAACCTATTCCTATCATCAATCCCAAAATTCCTCTCACGAGTCCTTCTTTCTCGAACAATAAGACCATCTCCTTGAGTCTCCGACCCATTCACAAGATATTTCATCTTCTTCTTAGAGAATAATGCATCATAGATTTCATCAATCTTCAGGGTATCACAACTATATAAAATCGTATCCCTAAAGTTCATGTATGATACAGGCAGTGAACACAACAAAATCAACCCTAAATCATCCTCATTGTACTTAACCTTCAAAGTCTCTAAATCAGAGACGATTTCTTTAAAGACAGATAGGTGATCTTCCAAAGTGCACCCTCAGACATACGATGGGAATAAAGTCGTTTGAGATGCAACTTACTTTTTAGGATTTTCATCATACATAAAGATTCTAATTTCAACCACAACGCAGCAACAGTGGTCTCCTTCAAAACATCCTGTAGAATTTGATTAGATATTGAAGGTGGATTTAAGATAGAGCCTTCCGATCCTTACGCCATTTGTCCTCATCCATCCATGATGAGGGCATCTTATCAAACCCTAAAAGAGCATCGTCCCAATCCATCTGTGCGAGCACAACTTGCATCTTAACCAGCCATAATAAGAATCTAGTGTTGCGATCCAACAGTAGAATATCATACTTCATGGTTGCCATCCTCGAGAAAATAATTAACCAAGATCTGATACCAGTTTATTAGGATTCAGAAAGAATAAGCAAACCCCAAGTAAAAGAAAATAAGAGCAACACACAGATTTACATGGAAACCCTTATGGGGAAAATCACGGGCAGAGGCAAAGGAGGTTTCACTATAATAGAAAGAGAGTACAATGTGGAGAAGGCTGAATTTTATGAATGCACAAAATAACCCACTAAATGCAGTGTTATAATACGTACTTACAAATAAGTCCTAGGCCCAAAAATATAAAGGTCCATTTAGGGTCCACTCAACATAATTTGGGTTACAACTCTAACAGAAGCATAACTAAATCCCTCCCCTCTATCTTGTAAATATGCCTGTAGATCAAATAAAATAACTCCTGCTAATAAGCTGGAAGGGATGTCATCGTGATTTTAAGACAACGCCATTCTGATACACAACTGGAATTTTAGATAAACAACAATATTGACAGTGGAACAAGCAAATCTATATTGTATCCCTAACAGGAAAGGAGAGTATCGATCACAAAAAAGAAAGAGTAGAAAGGAGAAAAGGAAAAATACCCCTAATAAGAAAGGAGATTACCAATCACAAAAAGGAAGAGTAGAAAGGGGAAAAACAAAAGTTCCCTCGCTTTGGAAAAGAGTAGAAAGTTAAATCAATCTCATTTACATACCACCAGTGATCCAGGAAAGATGAGTGGTGGCGAATCAATATCAGTTACAAATTACTTCTTTTAAATTTGAATACAAATAAAAATATTAGACGAAATAGATTTTGTATTAGTTGGATATTATTGATCATATTTCTGTAATAGTCCACTCCCAAAAGGTTGACATTTTCCCCAACGCGTCAAATGTTTACCCTCACAATGAACTAGGATGCGGTTTTTCTCAACTGGACTTCTCTTTTAATCATTACTATTAATTCAAAGGCTTGTCTAGCTAAGTCAAAAAACTTGCACTTTACTCGTTATCCACATATGTCAAGTAAAGATAGAAGGAAGGAGTAAATTTACCCCCATTAACATAAGAGTTCTGTCCTCACCTCTTCTGTTTGTGGCACATGCATATTCATCTCATCACCATCAGCATTATAAGGGTTGCATTCATCTCAAGTCAACAAAATTGGAATGGCAACCTGGATATGTATTTGTGATTCTCCCTTCGTAGTGAAATTAAATGATTAATAGAGATTAAACACTTATTCCATGCCAGACCTTTGTAATTCTTAAATTTGGATCAGGAGATATAATAGTTTGTCCAGTATACGCAACACACTTTCTCGAGAGATTTCCACGGAACCGTCCCTACTTTTCTTTAAGACACTGAGTGAAACCACTCAATGGTTTAGAAGTTTAAATATGTGGTGGCACTCTACGAACATCACTGTTTATATATTTTTAGAAGCATAATCAAATCGCTCCCCTCAATCTTGCAAATATGTCTATAGATCAAATAAAATACTTCCAGCTAATAAGATGGAGGGGATGTCGTCATGATTTTAAGATGACGTCGTTCTGATATGTAACTGGACTTTCAGACAGACAACACTATTGACAGTGAAACAAGAAAATCTATATTATATCCCTAACAAGAAAGAAGAGTATAAATCACAAAAAAAAAAAAAAAATCAGAAAGGAGAAAAGAAAAAATATCCCTAACAAAAAAGGAGATTACCAATCACAAAAAGAAAAAGTAGAAAGGGGAAAAATAAAAGTTCCCTCGCTTTGGAAAAGAGTAGAAAGTTAAATCAATCTCAGTTACATACCACCGGTGATCCAGGAAGGAGAACTGGTTGCGAATCAATATCAGTTACAAATTGCTTATTTTAAATTTGAATAAAAGTGAAAATATTAGTCGAAATAGATTTTGTATTAGTTTGATAGTATTGATCATATTTCTGTAATAGTCCACCTCCAAAAGGTTAGACATTTTTTCCAATGCGTCAAATGTTTACCATCACAATGAACTAGGATGCGGTTTTTTTCAATTGGACTTCTCTTTTAACCATTACTATTAATTCAAAGTCTTGTCTAGCTAACTCAAAACACTAGCGCTTTAATTGTTATCCACATATGGCAAATAAAGATGGAAGGAAGGAGTAAATTTACCCCCATTAACATAAGAGCTCTACCCTCGCCTCTTCTGTTTGTGGCACATGCATATTCATATCGTCACCATCAGCATTATAAGGGTTGCATTCATCTCGAGCCAATAAAAATAGAATGGCAACCTGCATATGTATTTGTGATTCTCCCTTCGTAGTGAAATTAAATGATCAATAGAGATTAAACACTTATTCCATGTTAGACCTTTGTAAATCTTAAATTTGGATTAGGAGATATAACAGTTCGGCCAGTATACTCAACATTCTTTCCTGAGAGATTTCCACGGAACTGTCCCTGCTTTCCTTTAAGACACTAAGTGAAACAACTCAATGGTTTAGGAGTTTACATATGTGGTGGAACTCTAAGAACATCACTATTTATATATTGTATGACTTGCATTTGTAGATCAATTCATGTACTCTATATCAATGTTGTAACATTGTGTTAGCTAAAAAACAAGTCTGAGGCAGCATACAATCAGAAAATATCTCATCCACATGCATCAGCATATTAACAATAATCCATGCACACTGCATAAATTTCAAATAGCTCTGAGGTTTGGGAAACCCTTGCCTATTACAAACTTTGCGTACAGCCTAAATTAATGTTTGCTGACATATGTCTCTCACCGAAAATATTGAACTTGTCATTACTTATTCCTATGTTAGTTTACATGATCTGAATATGATCATAATTCTCATTGACTTTTTGAGTATAGAACATACTGGAACTAATAATAACAGTAGTTCTACAAGTACGATGAAGTTAAAAGTAACATGTACTATTTTAGCATAGTATTCATCTGTAGAATTTTGATCAATATTTCACAAGGAACATGGATAGTAGGTTTCACGCAAGGACAGCTATAGTCATCATAGGAAGCAACTTAGATGGTGGCTAAGAGGAAACTTTATGAGATCTCAGAGCACTGAGAATAAGTCAATGATAGAAATCAAGATTTGTTGTAACTGCTTAGGTTTACTTCGATATGAATGGATTTTGAGAAATTTAATTACTGAAAATCAAACTAATATAGGTACTGAACATCAAATTATAGTATGTATTACTGAACATCAAAATAATGTAAGTACCAACATTAAACTAATGTAGGTGCTGAACATCAAACTAAAGAGGTACTAAACATCAAACTAATGTAAGTACTAAACATTAAATTAAAGTAGGTACTAAACATCAAACTAATGAAAGTACAGAAACATCAAACTAAAGTAGGAATGAACATCAAACTAAACTACGGTAAACACGTCTAGACAATCATTACAAATTCAAAGCCATATAAAGCAAATTATGTAGTCCACGAAGAAAATATTAAGCATTTGATTGATGATTTGCGTTGTTATAAGGTGACAAGCCCCTTACATCCACCGGTGAAATAGGTTCATTCTCCTCTGCTTCAGCAGGCTAACATAGTTAAAAAAAATTAGTAGTCAATACAAATCACCAAAGTAGTATTTCTGCAAAGATCCTATCCCGATCCTCTAGAAATGCACATAATTTAACGAGGTTGATTAGTGAGTACAAAAAATATCAAACAAGAAAACTATCTTATGTCAGAGCATAGAATAAAACATATTCACACATTTTAACTACCTATTCCACAGCTAATCAAGAGAAATAGAGAGAGAATTTGAGACATCTGGAGGGCAAAGAATTATACCCTCCTTTGTATAATCAAGAAATAAGTCTATACTTTGAATATGATCAATCACAAACTCAAGGATGAACTTTAATTTTTAACAAAGTTACTCAAGCAGAGGTTCTTTCATTTTGATATCACAAAGAAGTATAATATTATAAATTTGGTCAGAATATGTTCTTGCAAAAGAAGTACAAAGTATATTTACTTCTTACCTTTGGTTGAGGAGCAAACAGACTAGCAAACTCTTCAGGAATTCCTCCTTTCTTTAATATCATGTGATTTTTCAATGTAGTCAAGGTTACTTCTAATTGGGACTCCAAAAAGAACATTTTTATGCAAATAGGTAGAAGTTGTTGATGATTCACCATAGCTAGATGTAGAGATGCTCAAGTCGTTACATCATCGTTTGATATTTACGTATGTGTTTGATGGAGATGTTACCATACCCATACATCTTACTCTTCCGGAGTGCTCTTCCCTAACATCTTGCCAATAATATCTCCTGGGAAAACTTCTGACTCATTGATGTTACACTGAGTCATATACAATTTAATTCGTTCCTACAGGCATATAATATCAAATAGTAAGAAAAAAATAATGAGACTTGAGATGAAGAAAATTATATAGTAACAATGAAATTAATTAAAAAGATGCATTGATGTCATACTCACCACTACTGTCCGAGCCTCATCATTCACAAATGATCCATTCTTTCTCTTATGAGTTTCAATAAATATTTGTCCACGACTAGGAGCTTTTTCAGTTTCCTGAAACTAAGAAAGAATGTATTACAGTTTACAAATATTATCCTAAATCAATTTAAATAAAGAAAAAGTAAAATTAGTAAGCTAATGTTGTAATAGTTCATATTGTCTTCTTGAATTAGATTTTGAACCACCAGTTTGTAGCATTTTTTTCTTCTGCTGAATTTTTTTATTTCTTCTACAAATCTCCTATCGATAAAACAAATACAACTTAGAATTTTCTTATCTATTTAATTGTGATAAGACCAAACTTACTATCATAATCTAAATCTTACTATTCTTGATGGTTTCAGGCGGTTAGCAACAAAAATAGCTCATTGATCTTTAGTTATACCAGATGGTACATTACTAATAATCTCATTTTTGCTTTTGGTTGGGTCAAACCTTTTCCTATGTGTAGCCCACTTCATTGAGATACTAGCATTGAAATATTTGTAGGTAATGGACATATTTGCCCGAAAAATAAAACGACACTTCAAATAAAAAAGAAAGTTATTTTGGTCATGTCTTCTAAAATTTTGGTGAAATCAGTAAATATATATGTAAGAACACTTGTACCTTCAGTATTATTTTAAATCAGTCTTCCATGTACTTCTTTGGCATGCCTGATGCCCTGACCACTTCTCAAAACTAATAGAAAATAAATTACAATCAATTGTCAATGATCCACAATAGCCGGCGAGCAATCCTTGCGCATCACCATATGTTGCATCATAGTCATCAAAATTCACAATGATGCACTCTCCAACAGGTTGGTAATTAACCTCATTGACCTTGACATTAATCTTCTTAATAGCTTTTTTTTGAGTCTTTTAACAAAAAAAAAAAATTAGTCACTCAATCAAAAAAAAAACAAAATAAGATACTCATGAGTTAAAGTCAAAATTACATAAGACATATATACCTTCTGTACCTACTCTCCAATATTTTGGAGATGAACGTCGTTGCACCGATGTCGTACTTGAATTAGAAGGTAGAATTGAAGCTTGTTCTTTCTGCGAAAAATTGAAGCTTGTTCTTATTGTGGAGGAATTGATACTTGTTGTTGTTGGGAGAGAGCATGAGCTTCTTGTTGTTGTTGTACTTCATGAACTTGTGAGTGATTTGTTGAAGCATCTGGGAGGGCTCCTGGCGCTGGAGTAGTTGATGATGGAGCATGTCCTTTAGCAGACTTTAGTGGATTCTTAAAATGTTTAGTCTTTGGCATCGATAACAAGTTAATACCAAATAATTGACAAAAATGATGCCTTTAGTACCACCCGAACAGACAAAGAATTGAAATACTACACCACAAATTTATGTCTAGGAATCATGTTGATGAATACAAAAAGTTTACATAGAAGAATCTGACTACAGATATAAATAAAAAACTGACCTAGTGCTAAGATATGAATTCCATCTCTGCAAAAGGAATCATGAGGAAATTTATAGCTCTGTAAGAGAAAGTTTTTCACCAAGAAAAGGAGAGAACGGGGGAAGGTGGGAAGATGCCGGGGAAGGTGGGAAGATGGAGGGAAACATGGAAATTTGACGCGAAAAATACTTCAGAAAAGAAAGGAAACTTACGTTTTCCTCTATTTTTAATACAATTTTAATTTTTTTAATTTAATAGAAGCACATTTAAAGAATTAAAATAATTTTTTTGGTATGACATACTTAAAGCACATTTATGTTACATACTAAAAAAAATAATCTCGATGTCCAACTATGTCATTGTTTATTATCTACGCTTACCATGCTATCTTTTCTGAGTTATCATATAATTTTTTTGCTAAGTGGACACTTATTTAATTTATGTCTCTTCCATCACCCAACCCATCTTTATATTCGTTGACATCCCCTCCAACATTTCTACGTTGGAGACTACAAGCACGGTGAGGAAAATAGTTGTTGTATTAGGGAGAGAAAGAGAGGAAAAGAAGAAAAGATGAGGAGGGAAAGTATGATAACGTTTGTTTCAGAGTAAGAAATTGGGTTTAATAAATTTTGGAACTTTTATGCTCATTTATATATTTATATTTTCTCCAATTTCATTTTAGTTTTGTGAAAATATCCACCTCCCATCAAAACAAGTCCAAAATAATGACAACTTGAAAAATAGAAAATTTATGAAACCATTACAAATTCTTCTAATATTCTATTAGATTAGATAAATGCAACAAAATTATAATTATTAAATTATTTAATTAAATAAATTATTTTTAAAATTTATTTTATTTCGTGGTTGGAGATTACTTTTGAGCAGGGCACTATTAAAATGTCCGGAGCATAGTTATTTTATTTCTTGGTTGGAGCTTGCTTTTGAGCAGAGCACTATTAAAATGTCGTGAGGCTCACGCGTGGAGTTTAGCTCTGTGAGGCGTATACCTTAAATGTCCGCTTGTGCACCCGAAATATGTGTAATTCTTAATATCATCTCAGATGCAAATCACAATAGAGAAAAAACTTAGGTGATTGTTTTTCAATTAGTTGAGGTGCGATTCAATTCGTTTTGTGTAAATGATTTAAATTATCGATTATCCATTCTTATATGTATTAAGCCGCTAACGAACCAATAAGACACCATTTGATTCATTTTGGCTTAATGGTTATCCATCAATTAGCTGTCGACTTATTGGTTAGTAAGTTTATTTGATATAAAAATTGAAATCAAAAAATTGGAGTAGCTTTTATATACTCCAGTAGTGAATTCTCATCCAATGGTCCGAACCTATCTAATGTCATTGTCACTGCCATCAGAGATTACAGTTGATAGTCGATGGAGATGGTAGAGTTGGGGGTGAGAAGCGAATGGAGATGGAAATATTTGGGGCTAAAGGTATTTAGAGTGAAGTCTATATGTACATTTTGATATTGATCATATATGTATATTGTGATTAGTTGGTTGCAAAAGTGTCTGAAATATCCATACTCGATATATATAGTTTAGTACGCTTAGAAAAGAATTATTACTAGTGATGGCTCACTCAATAGTTGCATACACGAGATGTCAGTCACCCGAGCCGCCTTTGAGTTTCGTATACTACATTAATATCTATACATGGGCAGAGAGTCATTACTGGGAGTAATGTATTAAGGTAAAACGTTATGCAAAGTAATAAATTGTTGTTTAACACCATCAACGGTCAACCTTTTTCCCAATGACTTTTTTTGTAATAGAATAATATATAACTACTAGTACGTCATCATGAAATATATTTATTCTAGTTTTAAAAATTTTCAAAAACTTGAATAATTCTTATACATTGATATTACAGAATTCATAATTATATAGGGTGAAACTATCATATATTATGCAATTATAATAGATCATATAAAATTTGTATTTTATGAATGTTTGAAATCTCTGCAATACAAATTATATAAGCCATTATTAAGTGCAAGCCTTTTATGGTGGTTCTTTTGAAATTGCCAAAATAGTATTAATAACCTACGGATTTGTGACAACATTGAAAACCGTCATTTTATGCTCATTATGGTGGTTATAAATCGGCGTTATACCCAAAATAAATCATCAGAATCATTCTAATCTTTTGTAGTACAAAAACCTACACAAGAAAATCGCCACAACAAGAACAATTTTGGGGAGGTTGAAACACATGCCACAAATTGAAAGTATAGTGGGGTCTTTTACAACCTCCAAAGTTAAACCGCCATAAAAATAATTATTTTGCGCGAGTTGGCATAAGCGCTACAAATTAAATGTGTTGTGGGTGTTTCTTATAACCTCCATAAATAAATTGCCACAATTTACCAGTTTTTTTGTAGTGACCTAAAAAAGCAACCTACTTAATTAGGGTTAGGGTGGAATCAAAGTAGATCTCCTAAAAATGCTCTAGATTAAAACAAACTATTTCACATCGAACGATCTATGAAGCCAATCTAAAAAAAAAAAAAAAAAAAAAAAAAAAAAAAAAAAAAAAAGGAGGTGGCCAACTTGACTAAATTTGAAAAAGATAGTGGTGGTGCTATCAATAATAATGACAAATACAATAGTTCAGAAAGTGTAAAAAGGCGATGGTGATGATCTAATTTTAAAAACATAGTGGTGGTCAAATCTCAAGAAAATGGAGTAGGTGGCAGTGACAACAATGACAGTGATGATCCAATCATAAAATTAAAGATGAAGGAAGAGGTCGTGTTGTTTGTGATACGAAATGATCGATAGTGATGATCTGGGTTCAGAATGAGGCGGACGATCGAAGGAGGTGGAGATGGAGACAGAACATTAAATTAAACATTGGCTAAAAATGGATAGGTGTTATTTGTTTTCTATGGAACTTCACTTTCTAGTAAATAGAAAATATAAATTTGATGCTTATAAATGGAAAAATGTTCTGTTTCCATCATGAATTATACACGAAATTATTGAGAAACACCCGAACTTTAGGAGGGTCCTATTACCCCCTGCACTTATTAAAATCGTATTTTTGGCAACCTTAGTGTCTGCGTAGCGTATATGTGGCACATCAGTGAATCAACACACTGAAGGCCTACGTTGGCACATGGTATGTGCCATGTATGTGTCACGTAGGCACTAAGATTGTCAAAAATATAGTTTTAATTAGTCCAGGGGATAATTGGACCCTCTTAAAGTTCGGGTGTGTATCAGAAATTTCATGTATAGTTTAGGATGGAACAGTGCATTTTCTCTTTATAAATTAAAAAAAAAATGATCACCACGTATTTTTCTCACGAGTTTTTAAATTGTGTTTGATATGTGTACGCAATGTGATATATGTTAAAAAAGGATTAAAATGTTAAAAATAATGTTATACATGTTCAATATATATTTCATACAAAGGTGAGTTCCCATTATTGTGCCTATTTAATTATGCTTATTTTTTAATATAATTAATATCTTCTAACGTATTTTATTACTGTGCACAGTATAACTTTTAATTTACTACGACTTATAGCTAATCTTTAACTTTAATAATGAATTCATCATATTATTTTATTTTACTTCTCAACTTCTTCTTCAGTACATACTTAACCTTCATCTCTCCCCTCTCCCATCCTCCTTGTCCACATTGGAGCTTCAACAATCACCGACCGTCTCTCCGTTTTTCACTGCTCCGATAAATCAGAGCAAACCAATAACAACAATCAATCCCATGTTCCCTTTATACACAATCATTTATATCAGAGCTCCGACTTCACCAGCTACCACAACATCTATGCCAAAATTATAACAGAGCAACTAGATCTAACAAAAATTTTCCAGATCTAGCCGAAATCATTGAATTTGCTGGAGTTGTTGAATGATGGTGGAGAAACAAAGTGGATAGTGAAACTATTGGTTGCTCCGATGACGTGAGTTCGTCGGAGAAAATGCGAATGGCTTGGTTGGTTGTTGTTTGGACTTGGCTGGATCGTCGAAAAAAATAAAAAATAAGAGTGATGGATTTCAGATGTAAGAGCCCGCAAAATTCTAGTCATATCAGCTCCAATATAGCATGCCAAAAGAGGTGCCAAACTTAGAAAATTTCAGCGAAGTATCATGACTAAGAATTTATTTTAGCCTTCGAAATTGGAGGATCTTATTTTCAACATTTTCGACCTTAGTATGTCGATTTTCAAGCTGATTGATGATCAAGGTCACACGTAGGTCATCTTAGGCGAGTTTTAGATTTTTTGGACTAGCCTAAGGGTGAATTTGAATGTCCAAAACAGCAAGGGGTCGTGATAGGACCGCGCCGTAAGGGCTAGTTGACTCAGGCTCAGGGCCATGCCGCGGGGGCTGCTTAACTTGAGCAGGGGTCGCGATGCGATGGGGACCATGTCCAATATTCTTTTTTCCGGGTTTGTGGGGGGAAATGGTTCATTTTCCCTTAAATTATTCAGCCTTAACACGAAATCAAGCCTCCTAAAGGGCAATATTCTCTCAAGAGAAAACCCTAGGTTCATCAAATTCAAGTCTAAGCCTCAAGAGTTCACCATCAATTCTCAGGAATTCAGAAACCAAGGTATGTTAGGTGTTCATCCTTGGGTTTCCTTCCACCCTTGGAGTTCAAGAACCCTTTTTTTAAAAAAAACAATAAGCTTATTGATTTCAGGATTTACATGTTTGAATTCGATTGTGAACTTGTATGTATTGTTGTATGGTTTTCAAATTAAGATTCATACAAGTTTCAAGTGAATTAATTAGCAAGTATGTAGAATCATCTGATCCTTATGTTAAACCCTTGAATTTGAAAGTTGAATATTGTAACTATGATGTTTATATCTTGATGATTTCTATGCGCATTACTTATGGTCCCCAAGTGTTTGATAGAATGCCTATGTAAATTGAGTAGTGAATTCATGACACGTTATCATGTGGTTCCATTTATGTACAAGTTCATGCCTCTCAAATGTTTGACAAAATGTCTAAATGAATGAATAGTGGACAAGTAACTAATGTAATGCCTTCAAGATTTTGCCATGTTTTACTATTGATGTTATCGAGTCCTGGGGTATTCAATACCCGACAATCTAGCTGTTTACCTATAATTACAATAGATATAGAATTGTCTCAGTAAAGTCACAAACAGTAGTACTTAGTCAGTTACATAACTCAGTGAACTCAGTCCAGTTCAGTCAGTCAACACGACTAGTAACGGTTCAGTCAAGCCTAGTACAGTCTTGTGATCAGTTCAGTGTCCATTTAGTTGGGAGTAGGATTCAGCACCGAGCGAACTGAGGGATGGGGGCATTCCTGCCAGCAGAGGGTTTGACCCTTGGTAGCATTTCCTGCGTTACAGAACTACGTATCCAGGATAGGGTAAGTCGTTCTCCTATCATATTAGGGTTGACGCACCTATATACACAACTCATGAGTCTTCCTGCCAGATTAGGGTTGATACAGCATTGTTAGTATTCCTTGGCAAGGTTCTAACACCTTTTCAACTGGGGTCACAGGTTGGACTCCAACTCAATTTATAATCGGGGTATGTTAGTTAGATAAACACTCCCACAGTTACAGTTTCAGTATTCAGTACTCAGTAATTAGTATTCAGCCTTAAAATTCAGTAAAGAAGTCTGATAGTTCTACAGAACCATGGCTATTAGTTACCAGTTACTTAGCCACCAGAATTAAGTACATTAGTATCAGTCTAAACCTCAGTTATCAGAACTCAGTACTCCAGTTACAGTCTAATTCAGACAGAGATTATATGCACAATACTGCATAATCAGCATGATCAGTAGTTACAGTTTTGCATGCACTCTTATTCAGTTATTTCATAATATTTATTCAGTCAGTTATCATCACATGCATATGAACCCATGTATATCAACCTACCTTACTTAGCATACCAATACATTCCACGTATACGCATACTCTTTCTTTGCGCTATGATGTCTCATATCATAGGTTCGGACACTCAAGGTCCTGACCGTACCTAGCAATTCAGACTATCAGTAGCAGATACAGTGGTGAGTCCTCATACTTTGAGGATAGAGTTTATTTATCTCAGTATTCCAGTTAGTTCAGTAGTTGGAGTTAGTTAGGGACTTGTCCCATCAACTCACTATTCAGACAGTTAGAGGCTTTCAGACTAGCACAGACAGATATTCAATTTTTCAGATGTCATTATCAGTACATTCAGTTATTATTTCAGTATTGCGAGAACCTTATGGCATTTTCAGTTATACTTTCGCATATGATTTTCAGTATTATTATTCAGTTCTCACAGCAGGTACCAGTCATGAGTTAACTTGTGATCCTTTAGAGTCGTAAGCACCGTGTAACGTCCAGGGTGTAGACTCGGGGCGTTACATCATATTTGGCCGAAGAAATAAGGTGGTGTTTGGTGATGGAGGAAAAACAGAGTGGATAGTGACTGTTGGTTGCTCCGGCAAAGTGACTTCGCCGAAGAAAACACGAGCAGTGTGGTTGGATGTGGTTTAGTGGCCGACTCGCCAGAAAAAATGGGAAAAGGGAGGTGATGGGTCTATTAGTTTAGGTGGTGGAGCTTTGATCAGAGTTTGATGGCTGTGACACGAAAAGATGGTACGTTGTGGTGGCGGTGGTATGATTTATAATAAAATTGTATTAAACATAAATTATTGTTGTACAATTCAAATCAATATTTTATACATTTTTATGAATTCGACATTTGTTATTTCATAACAAATATAATACCCTTCTAAAAATATAAATTGATTTAAATTATAATGGAATGTTTGAAATTCTCATCAAATACTTATAATATCTTTGTATTAAAAATATTTTAATTATATATATTCACAATATATATTGAAATACATTTTCAATATTTATAATATATTGAATCCCAAATCTATTAAAATTGTTTATTATTTTTTCTCTTATTAAGGATGTCAAAACTATGCTTAAAAATGTACTATATATGTATTTATCTATTTTTGATTAAAATAAAAAAGTTGGCTACGAGCTGTAAGAACAAAAATGTATGATAATTAGTATTTAAGTCTATATATTTATACTATTTATGTAAACAAACTTTTAATAAATTATTGAGGTCGCTCCACGTATCTTCACCAAGTTCTTGACTGGTCTGATTATTTTTTTCAACAAACTCTTCATGATCAGCTTTTTTGTTCATGTCCAAAGAAAATGATGTTGAAGAAAAGTCAGTGCTAGCAAAATCATTGTTGAAACAAAGCGAGGGATCATTTTCCACATTCCAAGTTGATGGTGAAGCCATATCGTAAACCGATGGAGATGGAACTAGTGAAACTGGAGCTGGAGTTGGAGCTGGCCTAGAGCTCTCATTTTCTACAAACTCTTCATGATCAGCTTTTTCGTTCATGTCCAAAGACAATGATGTTGCAGAAAAGTCGGTGCTACCAAAATCATTGTTGAATTAAAGCGAGGGATCATTTTCCACATTCCACGTTGATGGTGAGGCCACATTGTAAATTGATGGAGATGGAACAAGTGGCACTGGAACTGGAGCTGGAGCAGCCAGGAGCTATCGTCTTGGTCTTGGGCCAAAATGTTGTAGAGATGGGGAAAATTGAGTTGGGCCTTATCAGGACCATAGAGATTAAGGGTTGCAGCATAATATGCCATAGCGGCTTCATAAGAATTATCAAATATGCCAAGCCAAATACAATCTTCGCGATTGGGCTGGCAGATTTTAGTCATGCGGCCTTTTCACGAAGTCGCTTGTGTTGGTTTCTTGGACCTTCTTTGTGGAGAAAGAGAAAATTTTGAGGACATTGTGGAGAGTTTTTAGGGTTGTTTAAAAGAGAAGAGAAAATGTTTTGCTTTGCTTGTGAGTGAATTGGGCCGAGGAGGGGGAGAATATATACACTGCATGTCTTCTTTTTTGTTCTGAAGCTAAGGTAGCCAAAGTGTTACAACTAATATTACAGTTTATAATTTTCTTCTTCTTTTTTATTTTTAATTTTTTATAAGAAAAAAATAGAAAAGTTCCAAGGAACCTTCATCGTTTATGAAATACTAGTTCAACACACGTGTGATGCATGCGTATGCCTATTTCTGAAATACAAACTGTCGATGAGTACTAGTACTGATTTAGTTAATTATTTGATATGTCGAGTCAAAATTCATATTATCATAGAATGGTAGCGAACTTAAGGAAAGTTTGAATAACTAATTTGATATCAATGAATAAAGTCTATTATTTATGAGTCGTGAAAAGAATTTTATCATCTGATAGTGCAAAATTTATTGTAGTATAGTTTTGAACAACTGAATTTACACGAAAGAATAATATAGTCATTCAAACCTAAGAGGAAAATCAATTAAAGGTATTAATGAGAACCTAAGATTTTACATGGTAGCGTCTCAATTTTTGCCGACTTGCCATTGACTTTAATGGTGAAATCATGGATGTTTTTGTCATCTTCTTCACAGTTGAAAAGCGCATCATCATCATAAGCATCGTCATTTCTTATTTTCTCACATTTAGCTATATTGTTATAACTACACCTTAAATATATGCCATATCCAGTAACAAAAGATCAGTACTTAAAATAAAAAAGAAAAAGAACAAAGACTCTTAAAATGATTTGGATTCTATCTTGGTTTCGTAGTTTTAAAATATATTTTATTTGTATTACATATTTTATAACTCCTTAATTATTAATTTGACTAATATCTTTTACCATATCTTTTATTCAAAAAAATACGTGACACTCCAACGTATAGATAGATAATGAGACATCAAACTAAATTGGACAATATATGTGATATAAACCTGTCAAACGGGTTGGGTTGACACGGCCCAACTCAGCCCAAAGTGGCCCATTTAAAAAAATCGGCCCGATCAGCCCATGGGCTGTAGGGTACCGGATCCTGGGCAGGTTTAATTTTTTGATTGGGCCCGGTTAACCCGTCCCGAACCAAGCCCAGTTCGAGCCCGCCAATAAATCGGTCCGAAATTTAAAAAAAATATTGGGTTGTTGGGTTGGGCCCAAAATTAGCCGTTGGCCCAACGATTATGTAGCCGTTTTTGGGTCCAAACGACTAGTTTGGACCTTTTTAAAAAAAAAAAAAATTACTTTTAAAATTATTTTTTAACCCCAAAATAATTCTTATAAATGCCCTACACTTTCAAATCATTTTTCACATAATTTTTCATTCTCTCAATTCTCATTCTCTCGCAAATCTCAATTCTCAATTCTCAAATATTCTATATATTTCCTAAAGTGTTCACTTTAATTTTGTGATTACAAAGTACGAGTGGAAGTTTCTAAAGTCGCAACCTTCGGATACTTCTTAAAATTTGGTATTGTCGTTCCATCTCTTACGTTTAATTTTTATTTAGTATATTAATTGTTGAATATTTAATTTTATTAATTTGTGTATTTTGAATTTTTAGTTTAATTTATATTATGAGTAAATTAAGAAACCTCACTACTAAAGGTGTTAAAAAAATTTATCCCGGAAGCGGTAGTGGTAGTAAAAAGCGAATTACTACAGGTAGAGGTACTTCAAGTAGTAGATATACCTGTGTGCATTCGCCTCCGGTATCGCTTGGTACACCTTTTGAGGAAGAAATAGGTGTAGGTGCTCATGGTATGGATTATGTAGAAGCTCAGAAAAATTATGGTATAAAAGAAGAAAATGAAGTAGATGCGGTTAATTTAGACGAAGATGATGAAAATATTGGTGAGACACCCACAGTAGGAAATGCTAATGTTAGATCTGAATCGGTTAATCTCCCTCCCCATCCTCCTCATGCCCCAAAAGCTCGTAAAACAACTAGTATTGCATGGCAATTTTTTGTACGTATATCAGATACTCAGGTGCAATGCAATATTTGTCAACAAATATATAAGCATAAAAGCGGAGGTAAGCAAGGGAGTATGGGTATGTTAATGAGACATATAAGTGATGCTCATAAAAGAGAGTTAAATATTGCACGAGGTGGTGGGGATGTTGGTGGGCCAACGTAAACTAGAATGGACCCAACAACCGATCAAGTAATGAAGAAGTATAATAAATTGAGGGACCGGGAAGAAATAGCTAAAATGGTAGTTATGGGTTGTTTGTCTTTTAGTTTTCCTTCTTCTGATACCTTTATTCATTATATACAAGTAATTTATAATCCTATGTTTAATGGTATTCCTAGAAGTACTTGTCGGTCTGATATTTTTAGATTTCATTCACAATACTATTTTTATTTATCAACATTGTTAAAAAATATTCAATGTAGATTGTCCCTAACTTTTGATCTTGGCCGTGCTGTAAATAAAAATAATTATTTAAACCGTTACTTGTCACTGGATGGATTGTAATTTTGTGATGCAAAAACGTATTCTTGCTTTTTTATATGATGAAGATCGTAAACATACTGAAAATTTTATTACTGATTCGATTGTTAAAGTTGCAGAATTTCATGGTATCAAAAATAAAATCTTATGTATTGCTTTTGATAATGCTTCTAACAACAAGATAGCTATAACAAAGTTAAAATCTGACCTATCTTCACTGTTACCTGAAATTTTTCATATTAAGTATGCATGTCATATATATAATTTAATTGTAAAAGATGGTCTTGAGTTTTTTGAGCTTTATATTGAAAAAATCCGTCTTGCTGTTGGTTTTATTCAAGAAAATAATCGAAGAAAATGAATTAGAGAATTTAAAGTTAAATGTCAACAAACTGGACTTGCACCGATATTGATGCCTGAGGAAATTGATATTAGATGAAATTCTACGTATGATTTTTTAAAAACTTGTCAGAAATATAGAGTTCCTATTACACTAACTTGTAACCAACATTGTGGTTCATTTGTTGATTCTGCTGATTGCATGCTACATTATTCTGATTGGGTTGTAATTAATGATCTTGTTAAGTTTTTAGAAAAAATTTATATAGCTACGGTTGAATTTTTCTGTGCTTATTATCCTACTGTTTGTAATATTTTGGCATATATAGCCGATATTTCTAGTTTGGTCAAAGAATATAAAAATAAAGAAAGTTATAAAAAAGCTGTTGGTGCCAGTTTACTAAATTTAAAAAATATTTTTTCTCAATTCCCCCTATTTACTTGGTTGGTGCTATGCTAAATCCGTGCTTTAAATATAATACTATGTGCCACATTAGTACTCTTATTTATGCTAACTTAGAAATAAATACAAACAATGATTCTGAACAAGTACAACCTAATTTGTGGATGGCTATGGGTGATGCGAATGAATACATAGACAAATTATATAATCATTATATTGATTTAGTTGATTTAGTCGTACCTTCAAATATCACTCCAATTGTCACTCCTCATCCTTCCGAGGAGCCATCATCTTCTAAAAGATCGGCATATAATAGTTTTCCTGATTCCTTTTATGATTTACCTTATTGGAATAGTGTTGATGAGAGAGCTTACACATCAAGTTATCAGGAAGAGCTTAAATATTATCTTCGGTCCCCGCCAGAGGATCGCAGATGACGAATCAACACGTTGGATTGGTGGAGGAGTAATGAAACACAATATCCTGTGCTTTCAAGATTAGCTAGAGATATCTTAAATGTTCCAATGTCAACCGTTGTATCAGAGAGCGCTTTTAGTCAAGGACGACAGAAACTTAGAGACAACTGACACTCATTGGGAAGAAATGCAATGAATGTTCTAGTTTGTCTTAGAGATTGGATTAGAGAGGAAAGAAGAAATCAAGGAATGGAACCGGAGCCGAACGACAAGCAGAAACTTGAAGAAATTATATCTTCACGGGAGAACTCAGCAGAATCAAGTCCAATGCATGATTTTGCCACCGTTGACTTTGACTATCCTATGTAGGTTCCCGTTAATATTAACATGAATGAGTTGGAAAAAATGATGCATAATTTGTAGATTTTTCATTCATGTAAATTATAAATTTTGGATCATTTTGCAATCAATAAAATTCAACATTTATTCAATCCTTAGTCCTTACTTTGTAATTTTTTTCATTTAATGATTTAAATTAAATTTCTAGTTTAAATTAAAAACTTACTTTTAATATATTAATAATTTACTATCAAGTATTATTAATTTATTATATTAAGTAACATATGTTTTGTATATTTGTGTATATATCTTCTATACATTTGTATATTTAATAAATACATGTGTATATATTTTATAAATTGTATATATATTGTAATATATATATATATATATATATATATATAGAGAGAGAGAGAGAGAGAGAGATATTTAGTATATCTTTTATTTAAAGTAGTACATATATATTGAATGGTACGTATATATGTGTATATATCTTCTATAGACGTGTATATTTAACGTATACATGTGTATATATTTTATAAATTAGTATATAACTATATATATATATATATATATATAGTTATAGTTATAGTTATAGTTATAGTTATATATTGTAATGTATATATATTATACTATATGTTTTATTTAAAGTAGTATATATATATTGAATGGTGCGTATATATGTGCATATATCTTTTATAGGCGTGTATATTTAACGTATACATGTGTATATGTTTTATAAATTAGTATATAACTATATATATATATATATATAGCAATGTATATACATTGTAGTATATGTTTTATTTAAAGTAGTACATATATATTGAATGGTGCGTATATATGTGTATATATCTTCTATAGACGTGTATATTTAACATATACATGTATATAT
>NC_061117.1:12714096-12715231 GCF_002878395.1 Capsicum annuum
TGTATATGTTTTATTTAAAGTAGTACATATATATTGAATGGTGCGTATATATGTGTATATATCTTCTATAGACGTGTATATTTAACATATACATGTATATATGTTTTATAAATTAGTAATTAGTATATAACTATATATATAATTACATATATTGTAGCATATATATATTGTAGTATACGTTTTATTTAAAGTAGTATGTATAGTCGTATATATTGAATGTTACGTATATATGTGTAATTGTGTATATGTGTATATATTTTTTAAATTCTAATGTGGTATATACTATATATATAGCTTTATATATTGTTTATCGTATTTAAAATATATATAGGTGGGTATATATAGTGAATATTGAAAAAAAAATTATTTTATTTTTGACCGGATTTGACCAGATTTTTAACCAGGTTTGACTGAGTTTAGGTTGGTTTGACCGGGTTCGATTTAGTGGGCCGGGTTAGGGTTATTTTTAAAAAGTTTACTGTTCAAACCGGACCCGGCCCGGCCCACAACATGAATGAATTGGAAAAAATGATGCATAATTTGTAGATATTTCATTCATGTAAATTATAAATTTTGGATAATTTTGCAATCAATAAAATTCAACATTCATTCAATCCTTAGTCCTTACTTTGTAATTTTTTTCATTTAATGATTTAAATTGAATTTCTAGTTTAAATTAAAAACTTACTTCTAATATATTATTAATTTACTATCAAATATTATTAATTTATTATATTAAGTAGCATATGTTTTGTATATTTGTGTATATATGTTCTATATATGAGTGTATTTACTGTATACATGTGTATATGTTTTATAAATTGTATATATATTGTAGTATATATATACATATATATATATTGTAGTATATGTTTTATTTAAAGTAGTACATAAATATTGAATGGTGCGTATATATGTGCATATATCTTTTATAGGCGTGTATATTTAACGTATACATGTGTATATGTTTTATAAATTAGTATATATATATATATATATTGTAATGTATATATATTGAAGTACATGTTTTATTTAAAGTAGTACATATATATTGAATGGTGCATATATATGTGCATATATCTTTTATAGGCGTGTATATTTAACGTATACATGTGTATATGTTTTATAAATTAGT